>NC_062531.1:20685194-20837694 GCF_022655615.1 Tachysurus fulvidraco | reverse complement strand
ATGAGTTAAATCAATAATAATAATAATAATAATAATAATAATAATAATAATAATAATAATAATTGGGGGCACGGTGGCTTAGTGTTTAGCATGTTTGCCTCAAACCTCCAGGGTTGGGGGTTCAATTCCCGCCTCCACCTTGTGTGTGTGGAGTTTGCATGTTCTCCCCGTGCCTCGGGGGTTTCCTCCGGGTACTCCGGTTTCCTCCCCCAGTCCAAAGACATGCATGGTAGGTTGATTGGCATCTCTGGAAAATTGTCCGTAGTGTGTGAGTGTGTGAGTGAATGAGAGTGTGTGTGTGTGCCCTGCGATGGGTTGGCACTCCGTCCAGGGTGTATCCTGCCTCGTTGCCCGATGACGTCTGAGATAGGCACAGGCTCCCCGTGACCCGAGAAGTTTGGATAAAGCGGTAGAAAATGAATGAATGAATGAATGAATGAATAATAATAATAATAATTATGATAATAATAATAATAATTTTAAAGGTGACACACTGCCCAATCAAACAATCTCGGATCTTTTACATCATTATTGATGATGCTGTAATGATCATTTCTGATAGAATAAAAGCATCAAAGAAAGAGAGCAAGAGAGAGAGAGAGACACACACACACACAGAGGGAGAGAGGGAGAGAGAGAGAGAGAGAGAGAGAGAGAGAGAGAGAGAGAGAGAGAGAGATTTTAAAAGGTTACAATATGTCACCATGTTTTTTGAAAGCCCAAAGCTTGGTGAGAGCCGTCGCAGTCATTAAATAAAGCCACACACTTCAGCTGCCTCTTAGGCGGCCTTCACATGAGACGCGTGCTGATTCTCCGAGCAGGTGTCTTGCCATTGTTCTTTCATGCTCCATTGGTTTTACACTTGAACTCCTTTCTTCTCTCCCTGACCACCTCCTCGACCTTCTCACACAGGCCATAAAAGAAACGAAGCTTGCCACCACTACAATAAATTTATCACCTCTTTAAACCTAACCATGAGCCTTTGGTGGAACACGAATCGGTACGTGAAGAGAAATTCTCTGCTATCTCTAAAGCAAAACCGTTCTTTCTAGATCTCTAACAGGTGACTTGAAATTGAAATGTTGGAGAAAAAGCAAAAAACAAACGCTTTGTAGGATCCTTTTATGATTCGTGGTAGAATTTTCCACAACAATTGTGAAAAAATGTCTTACTTATGACTTACTTATTTTATTAGTGATGTGGGTAAATATTCTCGGGAATTTCCTGCATTTACGGTTGTAATGATGTGTCATTTTTTTTTCCTACAGGTTTTTTGGAGTATTTCAAGCCCATACACACAATCAGGCCTACCTTTTTGATGCAGCTATCCTGCGACGACACTTCGTGATCGTTCAGCATTTGCTGTAGGGGAAAAGAAAAGAGCATTAAACTTCAGCTCAGTTTAAAATCCCACGTATAATCCTAAACAAACAGAAGGACAGGACGTGGGTATTAATGTTATATTAATATTAATGCACAAATGTCTTTTCCAATAGGCGAATAGTGGGGGCTGAGACCTGACGAACAGAAAGCATAAAGAGGCCACTGAGTGATGAGACAGGAGTCCATCGTTTGACCCCTGCACCCCCCGGTGACGAGCACACGCACACTGAAGCCCCCTCTTTGTGTGCTGAAATGAAAGGCTCATAGATTTGACATTAGCTCACGGTAGCAGGAAATTTTGCTCGGCGCAGACAGTCGGAGGAGGAGATGTGGTATTAGGGGCCTTCAGGAATATTTATCTAGAGAGGCGCGTGCCAGAATACAGCCAGTGTCTTTTAGAGCCATGGCTCTGATGAGAGTCGAGTCTGTTCCAGGTTTCGGGAGATAATGGGAGCTCGTGTGAGTTCACGACTTTCTGTGTGCTGTTCATTCATTCGTGGGCAAGGGAGTAGAGGAAGAGAGCTGCGCTCTGGGATTATTGGGCTGTGTTACAGGAGTACGCTGATCTCCACCATCCGAAAGCCACCTCCTTTTCCTGTCTCATCTTCTGAATGGAAGGTGTGTGATGGTGAGGAAGGGCTCCATGACCAAACATGTGGCTCTGTATTGAACTTGACATGGGAGCGTTTTATAGTGCTCTCTCACACAAAAAAAGTAGTTCTGCTGAATCCAGGAGCTTTCTGCTGCTCTGAGAGATTTTTATCGTTCTGAGAAGGCAGGATTTGAAGAAGATGTTGTTTGAAAGTCTTTTTTTTTTTTTTTCGGGTGACATTCGGCACATTCCAGCTCAGAAAGTCTTAATGGTGGCACCTCGATCCCTCATTTCATACTTTTGTTCTTATTTTATCTCATTAGATCAAATCCCTTTTTTTTGTGTGTGCAAGTGTGTGTTTATTGTGTGAGTGTCTGTGTGTGTGTGTGTGTGAGTGTGTGAGCGTGTGTGTGTGTGTGCATGTGCACAAGTGTGTGTGTGTGTGTGTGTGTGTTAGTGTGTGTGTGTGCACAATTATGTGTTTATGTGTGCACGTGCACTTGTGTGTTTGTGTGTGTGTCCGCAAGTGTGTGTTTGTGTGTGCACGAGTGTGTGTGCGTGTCTCTGTGTGCACAAGTATGTGTGTGTGTGTGTGTGTGCACGTGCACAAGTATGTGTGTTAGTGTGTGTGTGTGTGTGTGTGCACAATTATGTGTTTATGTGTGCGCATGCACTTGTGTGTTTGTGTGTGTGTCTGTGTGTGCACGAGTGTGTGTGTGTCTGAGTGTGCGCGAGAGTGTGTGTGTGTGCGTGAGTCTCATAAGAAGCCCTTTTTAAGGAGAATTTTTGTGGCCACTAACTGTTACACAAACTCTTTTCTTATTTTTTTCCCTCTCACACAAAGAATATGCTGCATATTAAAAGACGTGACTGTCAAACTGCTTCAACCGCACGTCAGCAAAACCGTGTCGGTTCTCTCAATTCATCTGAATGCGTTCTGGCAGAGCGCTGAAACGCAATTCAAATTAGGAAGGACGCCCTAAAAGGACGCAACCCATTAGGGAAATAAAAATGTGCAAAGGGATGTGGGGATGAAACAGGGCATTTAAACACTTAAAAAAAAAAGAAGGAAAACAAACAAACAAACAAACAAAAACAATACACTCCCAGCACCCCTTTATCAGTGTTTGATTGGCAGCACTGCACACTGCCCAAAAGCTGTGGTTCCCTAAATGAGCCTGTCACTGTATCCAAGCCAACCGAGTGGAAGCAATTACATCACAAATACTCAAACAAGTCTACTTAAACTACTTACATACATAATTCAATCCTGTAGCCATGTCAGAACCACACCAGACCAAAACGCCGTTACAGTGCCGGTGCATTCAAATGACACGTTTTTAAACAAGCGTGGTGTTGAATCCAAAGCGAATAACTACAACTGCAGTTTTTTTTGTTTTTTTTTAATGCTTCATCTCTACACCACAGCACATGTGCAAGCGATTCTGGTGGTGTACACTCAGAGAACCACACACCAGAACACACACTTAGTCACGCAGATACACAAAGACACATGCTTACTGCATGTTTATAAATGTGTGTAGTGTAATTACACTGAGGTAGAGAGAGAGAGAGAGAGAGAGAGAGAGAGAGAGAGAGAGAGAGAGAGAGAGAGAGAGAGAGAGAGAGAGAATGTGTAATATGTGGTCACCCTGGGAAAATAATCACCACTATTAATATTAATTATGCTATAAAAATATATTTCAGCTGGATAAGTAACCACACGATGCTTTATTGATGCGTTCAGACTGAATCATTTCCACCTTCCTTGTATGACACTGTTTTTTGTCATTAAATGCGTTGAATAAATGCATTAATTCATTTGTAATGACATGAAACTTAAAATATATGAAAAAAATGAATAGTTTAAAATATTTTGAACACAGAAAATAGGTCATATTTGAGAGAGCAAGAGAGAGAAAGAGAGAAAGAGAGAGAGAGAGAGAGAGAGAGAGAGAGAGAGAGAGAGAGAGAGAGAGAGAGAGAGAGAGAGAGTGTGTGTGTGTGTGTGTGTGTGTGTGTGTGTGTGTGTGTGTGTGTGTGTGTGTGTGTGTGTGTGTGTGTGTTTGAGTACTTGGCCAACACCCAGCTGGTTAAATGCCTTACCATCAGAGAGCGATGGCCATATGTGTGGGTGCATGTCAAGTAAATAAATAATGTATTAATTAGATGGTTGGAAAGTATGATTCGCCACAAGCGTTGGTATGATTTATGGCATGTCAGAATCATTTCAAAGTGACTCTTCTGACTCCTTTTTTTTTTTTTTGTGACTTTTTGTGACGGGACAATTTGTGCCATTGACACTCCAGTGGGAATTGCAATGTTTTTTCTAAACAGACGTAACATGCACAATTGGACCTCTAAGAAGCGCCTCGCTACGTTTGCTTACACAAGCTTGTCAGGGCTTCTTATGTAAATGAAAAAGCTGTGAAGCTCTGTGATTAGCGTGTCATGCTGACAGTGCTTGAGAGTGTCCGAAAACAGAGGCTCTATGGTGGAGGGCTTCGAAAATAAATACGGGGGGATGATTCAGCCCAAATGGCTGAGCCTAATTAGCACCAATGTATGTGTATGTAAGAAGAAAAGAAGACAGAGAGAGAGAGAGAGAGAGAGAGAGAGAGAGAGAGAGAGAGAGAGAGAGAGAGAGAGAGAGAGAGAGAGAGAGGTAAATGTATATGTGATCACCGTTGGAAAAAAAAAATCACTGTTATTAACATCATAAGCTCCTTTATGAGCACACCTTCATTTCCTGCAACTCTATTCATGCTGACACACAGTGAAGACCAACAGACAAAAGAAAACAACCTCACCCCTCAAACACACAATGAAAACACACACACACACATACAAACCAGCAAAGCTTTTCCAACCCAGCCATCCAGCTGTCTTAATAGACACACAACGGGCAAAGAAAACACCCCTTCATTTTATATAATAGGGTTTCTTCAACTTTTCCTTCCTTAACCTGACACAAGTGACGGAGTGAGTGCTGAGGAAAAGACAGCCTCGATCCAGCCAATGACAACGTCGTATCATCACTGCCTTCATTTTATCCTAATTGCAATTAGTAAAGAACTGTGAACGGGCCTAACATTGAGCTTTAAAAGCTGGACGTTGTAGGTAAGGAGTAAAGCGAGCACACTTTAAGGGCTTTTGCAGTGGGGAAATTTCGGTGCTCACTGCCAAAAACAATTCTCCTCAAGTCTGGATAATATGAGGCAATATAGCAGTGCGGCCAGTAGATGGTTATGGATGTCAAAAGCCACAAGTTTCCAAAAAGAAACACCAGAAAACAGACCTCAATGCCTTTTGAACTGGCTGAGTGGCATCTCTTTGGCTCAAACAAACACACGAAGAAAGCCACAAATTGAAAGTTTTGCTTCGCAGTTATTGAGAATATTCTCTTGTTTTGGCAGAGTGTACGGCTTTTAGATATGTGGACACAGGCGCATTATTGATCTCCTGACACACAGATTAGTGAGGAGGAAACTGTCGCTCAGTCCGAGCCGGACAAAAATAAACATAACGAGAGAATCTGAAGTGTGTCCAGAAACCAGTGTCCGAGCATCTCGTTTCTCATGGTTCCATGTAAAACCACGTTTCTCACGCTTGTAAATATATAAATAACAAAATACACACAGAGGTGAAAACCGTGCTGCGAAACGAACAACGAACACACGTGGCTCGTTCTGACTGTTTTCTATACGCGTGTACGGCCGTGCTTGAACCCACTGAGCACCAAGTGAGACTGTATCACAACTCAAAGTCATTTGTCTTCAAAATGAGGCAAAAAAAAAAAAAAACCTCAGAAACAAAACAAAAATTTACTCTGAGATTTTAGCATATGATACCAACAGGGATGCAGGAGAACCGTTCTCACTGTTTAACAACATTTCAACAAAGAGTCTACACATAAAACCTCGAGTGAGAACAGAAAACCAGTTCAGCGGTAAATACCAGGAAACTAGCGACAATCTGATATATTCGTGATGACTTTAATAAGTTGAGGACTTGCAGCTTTTTAGGGCCAAGGCAAACATCAAGGGAGTACTGATAGTGAACACTCCACCGTGGGCAATTAAATATAATCGCTCCCAGCTTAGCATTGTTTGATTCCCTATTATATTCTTATCAACATCTCCTGTCCTGTCAGGGAGTGTGAGAAAGACGTGACGGGCGGCGAAACGGATGGCTAAAGGAATGCTGAATTCCTATTGTACGAACACAAAGGAGAGAGGAGAGACAGCTACGGCAAGCAAGTTTGTTTAACGCTTATCACCAAGAGTTAAGCTAACAGCGCCCTACGCTTTCTGTCAGGATGAGGTGGGTGTGTGAGGGCAACACGACAGATTCCATAGACAAACACCTCAGGTATGACTTCAAGGTCAAGGAAGGCAGAGTTCTACAGTTTGGGGTATAAAATAGTTCCAAACAGTTGGTGTTTAAGTGTGTACTGACCTACAAAATAAAAGTTCACACAAAAAAAATCATAATATAAAAATAATCTAACGATTAAAGTCATTCTGAAATCTTATTATGTAAAACGCTACAAAAATAAATAAATAAATAAATAAATAAAAAAAAATACACATCCTGTCTGTAAATGCCAACTCAGCAGCTCCACATACGCAGCAGGACTTGACTTTATGAAGGTCTGACTGAAAGAAATCAACATCGCTGTTTATAATAATGACCTGCTTCAAATTTATTAAGAGCCATATCCGTATTCATGGTGTGATCATCCATCATCGTAAGTTTGCTGTGGCCTTTTAGGACTCCAGACTTCATATTGGCAGAGCAATACAGATAAATCAAGGTGCCGAGTGTGTTTATTGATAAACCGTTTAGGAGGATGATCTGTAATAATCATACAGGAAGGCCAGGGAATATAGCACCTTCTGCCGGTGCTGACTCTGTCACAATGTGCTGTTAAATAATTGGTGTTAGAATTAGTGGTATTAGATATTACTACAAATTCTATCTGTAATTATTCATTCATTCATTCATTTTCTACCGCTTATCTGAACTTCTCGGGTCACGGGGACGTCAGGGGATCTCAGATGTCATCGGGCATCGAGGCAGGATACACCCTGGACGGAGTGCCAACCCATCACAGGGCACACACACACACTCATTCACTCACACACTCACACACTACAGACAATTTTCCAGAGATGTCAATCAACCTACCATGCATGTCTTTGGACCGGGGGAGGAAACCGGACTACCCGGAGGAAACCCCAGAGGCACGGAGAGAACATGCAAACTCCACACACAAGGCGGAGGCGGGAATCGAACCCCCAACCCTGGAGGTGTGCGGCTAACCACTAAGCCACCGTGTCCCCCTATATGTAATTAGTTACATTTAATTAAACAGTAAGGAGATGAGGAGCATTTTTAAAGAATCTAGCGTCTGTTCTTTATAACATTTAATTAACGAGGTATATATCCTGTGGTATAAGCGAAATAAAACACTTTGGGTTGTTAGCGTATCTTCGTGATTCGTTCTTTAATAATAAACATTGATAGGATGGTGAAATTCAGATTTATTACCGACACCCGGAGCGACGACTCTAAAGATCGCCAGAAAGCAGACCCTAGATCATTTCTCTTAAGTAGCCTGGGATTTTCATTATCTGAACACTTTTATTAATACACTCTCCTGAACTATGATTGACTGGTTGAAACCCAATACTGCTTTATCAATATCTGCTTTTCTGCAGCATGTTCGCTGCGAGTGCAGCAATGTTTCAAACTGAGGATGAAAGTGCTCTGATGTCTACAGATCAATAGAAGCTTTTAATTCAGCCCAGGATCTCCATTTTATGCAAATGCAAACAGAAGCATATTTGCGAGATGAGATTTTTGGACATTCGGAGAGTGAAAGCTGAAAGAAAGAAACAAACAAAAAACCATGCTAAAACAAAAACACTGATATATACGTATGTAATAATTGGCCTTTATGCAGCAGTCAATATAAATATATTTATGCTCAATGAATCTGTTTTTATTTACAGTTTGTTATTTATTCCATCATGGCCCCTTCTTGTTATTAGTTTGTTTATCCACAACATTTAACCACCTGTTATGTACAGTAGAGGCATGCTGAGAGGAAATGGTTAGGAGAAGTCACTCCGGTATCCGAACTGCGGCTTTGCAAATATCGACACCGAGGGCAGACTGAGAGAAGCCAAGTACTAAAGTGAAAAGTCTCTGTGAGTATGTAAGTGTGTGTGTGTGTGAGTGTGTGAGTTTTAGATGCAGAAATTCTAGATTTCTTTGACTAGGGTTAAGAGTGAGGTCAGTCCCTGATGATTTTTTTCCGCACCATAATAAATGAATACGTGGTCCGATGGTGAGAGAAAAAGCAAATCCAGCTAGTAGAAGGTCTGTCAATTATAAATGTAAAGCTCTGTTTTATTTGGGGTGATTGTATAATGACAAAAAAATGTGGGCAAGACAAACGTGTTTGTCGCCAAGACAGACTCCATATACAGTAAGAAAGAAAATGAAGGTGCAGGAGATCTTTAAATCTGTCTCATTTAATGGAAAAGAAAAATCGCAGCAATTATTCCGCCAAGCAAAACACAGAGTTCACAGAGCTCGTGAGCCAGCCTTTTGTATCTGAACACACACACACACACACACACACACACACACACACACACACACACACACACACACACACACACACACACACATTTCTCTTCAGCACTCTTCACCTTCATTAAAGCCATACATTCAGATGGTTTAATTCCATGCAACCGCTGATGGGTCATATACTACAACATCCAAATGGAAGCCAACTTTTTCCAAAGACACAGTTAATCTTTTTACAACCATTTAAGGTCATCTGACATAAATATTGCAACGACATCAGCCAAGGGTTCAAGCCTCATGATGTAAGCGATCATGGCAGATACTAGACTCTAGAGTTTGGTTATAGCATAACATATATATATATATATATATATAAGAATAACATAATTAGATGTTTCAGTGACTGTAAGATTTCATTTACAGCAATTAAATGTTGGCCTCTAAGTATAATCACATGAACGATTCTTTGCTGAACAAAGAGTGCTCATTTGTTGGCGTGAATTTAAGCCTGAGCTTAAACGTTGAGCCCGGATTTTCAAAGCTTTTTATTTCTAGTGATTTACACTGCACAGAAATTTTTGTGAAGTAGTATGTGGTTTCTTCAGCTGAATGAAATAATGGCAAAGATGTGCCGAGGAAGGATTTATCGCTTTGTTCATTTGTCTAAGAACTGTGTGAGTGTGTGTGTGTGTGTGTGTGTGTGTGTGTGTGTGTGTGTGTGTGTGTGTGTGTGTGTGTGTGTGTGTGTGTGTGTGTGTGTGTGAGGGTTTTTACAAGGCCGTAGCTGTCTGAGAGTGTGAGCGTTTTCATGTGTTTCACTGACAGCGGGGTGGTGTTTTATCCTATCATTTACACTCTCATCTCCAGCACGATGACAGCGAAGCTCCACACTTGTTACCATGCTGACAGAAGGAGTACAATGGCCTTGTTAGACACACACACCCAGGCACAGACTCAGAGACTCACACACACACACACACACACACACATATGAACCTCATCATTGAGTGAGTTATGTCAGATGGACTCCTCAACTTTCGGCACCAAAAAAAAAAAAAAAAAAATCTAAAAAGCAGCAGTTTGCCTATGAAAAGGCCTCGTGATGTAAAAATCTCTACAATCACAGATTTGAAACTGTTGTGCGCCCATCAGTTTAAGCTGAATGGAAAACAATCACCGCTGATGATAACTGGAACAGGGCTTCGTTGAGTAAATCCACCAACAATAACATCTGTAATGGTTATAATGGCGGGATAAGAATTCATGTCGTTTTAGCTCTGCAGTCGTGCAGACAACAGAAAACACATTTGTGTGCGTGAAATGAACTGTAGCTAGAAAAGCGTTTACCCTCCTGGCTTGAGACGCGTCCAGATCAGATTAGTTCCCGCATTGACCACTAAAAAATTCAAAGAGTGAAATTGAAAGCTGTAGCCAAGCGATACCGCCGGGTGATACAAAGTACGGATCACAAACAGGATATTTCCTCCGTTGTAAGGCTGATGAGGGCCAAAGGTCAAAGTGTTTTATGTTTTATTTATCCGCTGCCAGTGATTTTAGTTGCGGGAAATTTGGGTTCCTGTTATTAAATTGCCAAATTGTATATTTTCAAAATGTCCGGCATTCAAAAGAAGAAAAAAAACATTCGTTTATCTGTCTGATAAGTTTAGTTACTCTCTAGTCTCTTTTAACAAGGTGATATTTCACGTAGTAGCCTGTTAACTTCTGCTGGGTTTAATGCAAAAATAAACATTTCTGGCAGCTCACAAGCTTCTGAGGACAAACTAGCATTTTTTCCCCCAAGTAAACACAGATGCTCCTGCATGAAGTAGAATGATGGATGGTCTTGTTCATAATACTGTAGAAAAACACAGTACTGAAATTCTGTCTTGAAAATGTTTTACACAGGACACAAGGGAAAATATATCTCTGTTAATCTACAGTTGCAGACTTCCATGCCATGGGAGTATTTGTTTCAGAAGGGGGAAAAAAAAAACTGGATATTTTCCTAGTAAAATGTTGTAATGTGCTTCTAAGAGTTTGACCAGGGATCCATGGAGATTGGGCTTGACGCTGCTTCAGGCTCGTCATCGTGACCTGATAGGAAACCGTCTTCGTGACACACTACTGCTTTCACGCTGTTTACCTTTACCGTGAATCATGGCCGTGAAGTCCTTGATTTACTGTCATGGAAATGATCACCGTGAAACAGCATGTCAGTGAACTCTGCAACGAAGAGGCACTCGATTCATTATCCGAGACATCTCTGCGCATTGATTTTCCTCTCTACGCCCGCGCAGAAATGCGGGGTAGCTACGATGGAATTGATCTATTCGCTGTAACCTTTTTTCCCTCCACGCGCACCGTATTTTCTGCCCAACTCTCCCACAGAAGACAAGAGGCCTCTATTTATTTCTTCTCTCTGGAGATAGCAGCATTTATCACCGAAGCCGCCTGTCCCCAAGTCCACAAGATCAACCCATCACCAACACAATAAACGTCAGCTAGCGATGATTGATGCAGCTAATGAAATTGATTAGCCTGTCCCAGCACATTGCACTCCCATGATTCACTGCACTCTGTTTACTCAAACTGCAAAGATTAGGTGAAAGATGAGCTGTTCAAGGCCTAGCATGCGCTCAGGGGAACATCTCTGGACACTCTTTATGGCTGAGCTTTATTATAATTTTATTTACACCGATGACGCCAGGCATGTGTAACGTTCCAGGTTTTCCAACTTTCATCCGTATTCCTTCGCATAGATAGTAATACCACAATGATTTGTTTCTAGCGCACCTAGCACAGTCTTTCATTAGCCCAGGTATTTCAACATTTACTGATGTCATGCAAAGTACACGTGACCCAATGCGTCTGGAGCATAAACCCCAAATCACAGCAATACAAGTCAGACAGAAGGGAGTCAGTCATATCAGCCTGGACTTTGTAGGTGGGCTTCGACAAGACAGCAGGGAGGCAATGTGTACAGATAGGGAGAAAGTCTAAGCCTCTGGCTTCACTTTTGGTATCTCAGAGGTTGATGTTGACTTTGGATCGGCTTTGACGTTGACTTTTGATCGACGGGACGTTAGAGGAGATCAGCAAATCTGCTCTAAATTACTTTATAAATAATTCCTGGATGACAGGTGCTGTCTGCAAACGCCCCTGCAGATGAACTTCGGCTCATCACAAATGATTTTATTAGCCAGCAGATAAAGCTTTACAGCAGTGTCAGCTGCCAGGGCCCCAAAAGCACCAGGCGGGATGTTTGATGTGCTGCATTTTTATCCTCAGCTATCATAAAGAACCATCAGATGGATACTAAGAAGACCTGCTGGCCATCCAGGTAAAGGTCATGATTACTGTCAAAGTTATTAGTATTACTGCTATTCAAGCTCCCATTGCTTGCTGTTTTTTCTGACTACGGAGCTAAGGAACGTCATGACCTTATGAATCCAATCAAAGGCATCTCGTTATTATTTCTCCTGATGGGTGCAAAATGTCTCGACTTGAACTTTCCAACAGCCATGCAAATAGAGCAATCGTTAGGGAAAATGTTTATAAAAGGAACTCAAAACGTATTTTTCCTTTTGCTGTTTTTACATTGACGTACATGTCTGTTCATTGAAAAGAGTGCGAAGTGAAAATGAGTGAAACGAGGAGGAAAAAGCGAAAGTTTTGCATGGCTTTCACATCGTGTTTCTTCAGTGTCGTGGCGGTTTAATGGATGTGGCTGGGTGCTGAGATGCAGAGCACTAGTGGCGCTGAGTGAGAACTCATCCGTACTTCTTTTGAAAAAAACACAAAACTGGCTTTATCCACCCTGCAGCTGTAAGTTAAGCAATGATGACATGCTCCTCTGGCCAACATTAATCTTTAGAACATGAGTTTTAAACTAACAAGAGGCTTCCCCCCAAGGCAGCAAGTGAATGCGAGTGAAAATGCAAAAAAAAAAAAAAAAAAAAGTGCAGGTCCTTGATAAAAATCTTTTTCTTTTTAATTTATTTATTTCTTGTTAACATTCGACACAGGATAAGCATATTCTGGTGTAAAATGAGAAGATGCCAGGAAGCAAAAGGTGTTTCAAGCAAGAGGCCATGGAGGACAGGGCATTTTTGACACGATATGCCAAGAACTCTTAACCCCTCTGACTTGTCATGATGGCAGTTACGTGCCCCAGCCACACATTATTGTTGTTAACAGTGTTATCATTACCCTCTGGCTGGAGATAAGTGGCGCGGTGCTGAAGGGAGGGACCATCCAGTCTGCCAAATTTGGACAGAGGAATCTGCCTCTGCTTTATGCCAGTGGGCAAAGGAGTACAGCAGAATGGGGGGCGGGGGGCGGGGGGGGGGGGTTGTTTGAGGTAGCAGTGTTTCTGTTAATGTTGTTTGGGTTTGAGGCCAGACAGGAATTCTGCTTTATCAGAGCTCGGGGACCTATCAGGGCAGTCCATCCTTTCTAAAGTGTCCATTACAGGGCCGATAGGGCATGAGCTCAGTGTTTCCCATGGAAGTGGCCTCTCAATGATGAGTGACACTTGGTCTCTCTCTCTCTCTCTCTCTCTCTCTCTCTCTCTCCTTTTCTTCCTATCTCTCAGCCATGATCTGCTCACAGCCAACACAAATCATATGTGATTTAAGAATCCAAGGATACTCTGGGTTGGTTATCTTTCTTCTGCAACATGTTTCTCCAAAATGATGCATTGCGTTATCAAACTCATTCACGTCACTGTTGACAAGAAAAGCAAAACCAGTTTAAATAGCAGGTCAAATCATGCATGCTATGTCTGGCAAAAGTGGCGTTAAATGTTTTTACTCATTGTCGTATCCAAGTGCTACACACTGTCTATACCAGCCAAGGCCAACAAGTAATAATAATCTATTCTGCTGGCCAGCCTCCACTCTGAAGCTCTGTGGCTGGTCTGGATATACAATGTATGCGTTGTTGCTCTCTGCCACTTTCATGCAGTACAGACGGTTGGGACTGGTGTTGGGCTCGCTGCCTGAACCTCTTCAGAGCTGTGTGTCTTTTGCTGGGCTCTGCTGGACACTGGGAAATGCTATCAAATGCTTCTTTTCATGGCGCTGATGTGCCGTAGATCGAGACATCGAGATCCGCCTGCCAGCAGAAATCGTGTGCTTCTTCTCTGCGTTAATTGTCAAATATTCGTTTGATATGTTCTGGGTTTTTCTGGAGGACAAGTTAACAGAACCACCGCCTGATTTGGCCAAATGTCATAGTAAGCCATGAGCATTTGATCTGCCAGCAGCCAAGGTCATCACAGGTTGAGTCATAACCAGTGGTTTTAAAAGAGATCATAGCGAGCCACATATTTTTAGATTCTTCAAAGATATCTTCAAAACTCCAGTCAGAGTTGTGTCATGACAGCATAATCACAGAAGAGCTCATGTTCTCAATCCTGGTATGGGTCCTATTTGTGGTGCGCAGTCTTGGTAAGCATCAGAAGGCATTGCATTTCTGCCTATGACAGTGCTAAAAAAAAAAAAAAAAAACGAAAGGCCACTGACAATAACAGGATGAGGCTGGAATAAGGACGGGAACTATGTTGGGACAGCCCCAAAATCACCTTTCACTCAGCACCCAGTAAGTACACACAGCTTTACTCAGCAATACACACAAGAGCACCATGCTGTCTTCTATACAATCGGGCGAAACCCAATGAATAGCTTAGTTTCAAACCCAACTATACATCTAACTGCTCAGAATTGATTTTACCCCTCTTTCTATGTAATTGGCAGTTGGAAGCATTTTTTTTTTATCCACCCTTTTCTGTCCACTTTTTACATGAATAACGCAACGAGCTCCTGTTCCAAGCTTTCAGCCATGCTGTTTATTTATCTATTTCTTTCTTTACCCTTCTTTTTCTCTATTACACTTTAGATGAAAAGTGGCCAAAGAATGGCTGTGACAGCCATGCCTAATATCTCTTTCTGGCAATTTTGGCTTTTTTGCCCCCTCCTCCGCACTTGATGTCTTTATATTCTCCTGAGAGAGCAGTGGGAATGAAAGGAGCCAGGCCTGGCGAGTGACCTCCGCGGGAGGAGAGTATTAAAAGATGGGCGAAAGAGGGTAGAGGATGGAGAGAATGAGATGGCAAGCGAGGGAGAGTGGCTTCCCTGCCGAGAGCAGGCCATCACTGCTGGCAGACTAAAGCTGGCCTTCAGACGCCTTTTGTCAAAAAGAGTGGAAGAGATGAGAGACTCCTCTTCACTGGAGCTGAGACAATAGCAGGTTTTGTCGTCCCTGAGGGCTCTCCCGGTGTGAGAGAGAAGGGCCCATCTTAGTGAAGGGTAGAGCCTTTGGGCCTTGCAGATGTTGAAATAAGGATGATTTATTAGACAGGGTGTCCTCGGTGGCACTTGGCCATCGTCCCAGACAAGAGAGAGAGACAAGGAGGGAGTGTAGTGGGCCAATGAAGATCAGAAACATCTTAATACCGTGTATGGGCATGGAGAAATTTGCTCTGAGACCGTCATGGTATTTTTTGCTCTCTTTTGTGCTGAGAAAATAACCTTGGAGTCACTCTGTTTCGTTAAGTTTAGAGCCTGCTGAGCTTTCAGTTGTGCCCTCTGTCACTAGCTATCGTTGAGTACACATTCTTTCACCTATTAGAAAAGATTTGAAAGCAATCTCAGGAGCAATATCAGGCAATATAACAGATTTTAATTGCATTTAATTGGTATTTTTAGTGATTTAACATGGAATCACCATTTAGCAATAGAATTAGATTTTATAATATTTGACATTACATTGGAGGTGATATAAGAGGACAGATAAGAATGTCCAATCAAGAAATTCCATATAATTCTTTAATGCAAATAAAAAAAAAGATATATAGCTAGTATATATATATGCTATTGCTAGTATAGATTCTCAAGTATCTGTAATAATTCATTCAAACCTTTTGCAGCAGAATCTTGTGTTCATATGTTTTCACACTGTTAGTCTGATCACAGCAATGAATGTAGTTTCATACAGTATACTGTAAAAAAAAAAAAAAAAAGCCAGTGCGGATGTTAACGTACATTTACGTCTAGTATGATGTATATGTTTTAGTGATTATCGCTCCTAGAATGTGATTATTTCATCAAATCTCAAATTTCCTTGAACATACAGTATGTCCATGTTACATAGTTTCAATGAACGATTGGCTGATTAAAGCATGTGACATGTGCTTAACAAATTCCAAACAAAATAAAAAGGTCTGGGCCCACGTTGCTGTGTAATCTGTAAAGTCTCACATGCTTCGATTATCGCAGACTGTGAAAAGTCACCCAAAATGGTCAGTGTTGGCTGTCGAGGCATATGGCTCCCATGGCAAAGAAAAAAAAAATCACACTCTTTCCTGAACAGCTACATTTCCTAAAAATATTGTTGACACCATTGCACCCACCCACCCTCGTTTTCCCAGCCCGATCCCCTCCTTCAGCTCCACGGGCAAAATCGAATGGCTTTTAATCTTCCCTATTGTTTGTCCACTTTATGTCCAGCATTCTTAATGGACCTCTGAGGGTTAGTTAAAGAGCGAAAGTTTAGACAGCCTTCATCAAGACAGGAGAGAAGATTGATTGGCAATGTAATTTCCCATCGCCCTTCTCCCTCCAGCCGGCCGCTGCCTGGAGGAACTGTATGAGGGTGTGTGAAAGCAAGAGCTCACAGATGAAAAGACTGATTGCCTTTCTGTGCTGAAGACAGAGGTCTATTGGCAAACAGCGCTGCACAATGTGGCATGTGACTAGGCTATGCAAGAGGGCTGACGTGAACAGGAGAAGGGGTCATCAGTCACCCAGGCGAGGGTCACTCTGTACCATTTCTCTCTCTTTCTTTCTCTCTCTCCTTCTTTTGCACTCTCTCTCTCTCTCTCTCTCTCTCTCTCTCTCTCTTTCACATCTTCCTGGTCTGTCAATTACGTCTATCACTTTGCAGTATTAACGTTCTGACAAAATTTTGAAAAAAAAAATAAATAAATTCAACCACCTGTAAACTATTAGTCAAAATGTTTTGATAATGATTTATTAAGCTGTGTGATGGAAGAAATGAAACATTTTACTATATGATTAGAAACACGAGTTTACCGATGATGGTAAGCAACTGCCTCATGCAAAGACGGAGAGAGAGAGAGAGAGAGAGAGAGAGAGAGCAAGAGAGAGAGAGTCTTTCTCTTGCCTGAAATGATTTTCCATATCGCTTATGCAAACCAGCAACACTGTCAATTTGGCTCTGTTTAAATGACTGAATCTTTGCTCTTTGTTGTCTGTCAAAATGTTCAGCATCAGCATAAACCCTTCAAAAATATTTGAGTTTTCTTTCCCCGGACATGAGTAAATGCTTTTTTTTCCTGGGGCTGAAAAAAGTGCTGTCTTTGTACAAAAAAGTGGCAGCTCCATCCGGGAGTTACAGCAAAGGTTAATGACAAACAAGGGACAAAGAGTGGCATACACACTGCCCTCTCTCTCTCTCTCACTCTCTCTCTCTCCCTTTCTCTCTGTTTCCTTTTCTCTCACTCACTATCTCAATGCCTTTTTTTTATATCCGCGGATTAATTATTCCTAAGCGATCATGTCTGTGATGCTACTTTTTGTCCCAAATGAAAAGAGCGACAGATAGAGAGAGCGCTGTGGGTAGGAGGAGGAGGAGAGCTGAAAAAAAGGAGATGCCTCGTCTTTGCTCGTTTTCGGTCTCATCCCTTTCATGTTGGGCTCTTGGCCCTTTTCTCTTGCCCATGTGAATCAGTGGAGGAACAATGAGATGTATGAGCGTTTGAGGGGGCCAGAGCGGAGAATACTGGCCTTGTTGTTGCACTCGGGGTCTGAGCCTGACGTTGATTAATGAGAGTGAGGACACAGGCAGAATGTTGAGGAAGGCTCCGGAAGACCTCAGGGGTGGAGAGGGAGGAAGAGGGTGCACGAAGTGACGAGAAACATGGACCCAGTGCCTCATGAGAGGAGAGGTGAGGCGAGGGCTGGCAGCCAGAGCACCAATCACTGCTGACCTGCACACTTCCCGACTACCATCAGTGTGTGCCGTACTGACGCGCGCCCACACACACACACACACAATATCTGAAAGGAAGCTAGCACCGTGGAAGTACATTAATATTCATTAAAGTGGCAAATATTCAGCCATGCCATTTAAAGTTTGTGCACTCTTTACCCCACAATGGCACACTGAGTCAGTAGATGGTGCTCTCCCATCTGAAAGGCTTTTTTTTTTCTAAAAGTTTGACCAGAAAATCACAGAAGTACTTAAAATAAAGGTCACATATCTATAACAGCATGGCAGAAAAAAAATCGTAGACAGGAAGATGAAAAAGAAAAGCGTTTATTCGTAAAATAACTTTGGATATAATTGACTTTCTCAGATGTAGCAAAAAGCAACTTCTGTCTTTCAAACCTAACCTGAGTTTAAATTAGCTTAGTGTTCAGCAGAACAAACAACGCACATACACACAACAGCGCTGGAATTAGAAATTCATGGGGTTTAGAGCTAAACCATCAGACAGAGCAGCTGTTCCAGTGTTTAGCATCCAAAAATGGTGACAAGGTCATAAACCAAAAGCAGTCTAAACGACTTTATGTCTTAAATACTGACCTTTTCATCTTCTTAGCTAATATCCTTAGTCATACAGTAGACAATGAACCAGTACCAATCCTGTTTTAAAAAAAAAATATTGTTGTTCCATAATTTTCCTTTAAAAGACAATGACTTTCACCCACCTCTAAGTGACTTGACATTTTTGACTGTCACCATGCACATGCGGTCGGAAAATATTTTACCCTCCTGGCTAAATTTGAGTGAAACTTTTTTTTTTTTTTGGTTGTTTGTTTGATCAAAAATGCATGAAATGATTTCTGTTTCAAATTGTCTTTAAATGTGTTGCAGGCTTTTTCATTGTGATGCACTGCATTAAGAAACTGACTTTTAAATTGTCCAATGTTGCAAAAGTGCTCTCTGATTTTAGTTACCCGAGCTTTAAAAACATCTCAGAATCCGTTAACACCGAGTCTCCGACCGGGTTGTGTTCATTACAGAATCTTTGCTTCATCTCACACCAGTGGCTAGCTGACAACATCCACCATTTCAAGCATGCCCTTTTACTCAGGATTGCTCTCCAGCAGTCCATCTGCCGATGCAGGCCATGCCGCCCCATTGTCTCAGCTTTCATCTGTAGGTAAGCACCCTACTAAACCCCTAGCCACTTCAAAACACGTGACAATAGCCAGATTTCCTCCCAATTTGCTTGTAGAGAAAGAGCCCAGGAGCTTTTCAGGGGGTTCTGAATAGTCTGGCTAATTCAGGCACAATCCAGGCCTGACCCCCCCATTTCCCTTTTAGGGATGTCTCGGCCCCTATTTAGGAACCCCTGACTTTGCTTAACTCAGGAACAATCCCTGCTGGTTTTCATAAGCCAGGAACCCATTGAAAATATCTCAGTGTATGAGTATGTGCATGAGTGTGTGAGAAAAGCAATGCTTGAAGAGTTCAGAAACAGACCAATAGGAAAATTTAACATGTGCACCGTTATATTCATATATAGTAATGGTGCAAAGGTTTTAGGAAAGTGTGAAGAAATACTGCGATGTTTTTTTGCCTTCAGAATATATTTCAATTGTTTCTTTTTTTATCAATTTCCAAAATCTAAATCAAAAATCAAAATCTGTGTGATTACACTTTGGTTTCAAACCAGAACCTTGCACACTATGTACTCTTGAACAAAGTCAGGGATTTTGTAGGATCAGACTCAGGTGTGATTAACCAGTTATACCAAATGATATGATCATCAGTTTCATAAGCAGGTTGAAACACAGCTATTAAGTGAAACAGAAACAATTGAGTAGGGAACTTAAATCTGGGTGAGGAACAGCCAAACTAAGGTGAGGTTGTAGAAGACACTTTTCTGTCACAAGTCATACACCGTAGCTAGATTGAGCACATCAAGAAGACACAAGGTATATACTGTATATCAGCAAGGTCTCTCCCAGGTAAAGGTTTCAAAGCAAACCGAGGTTTCAAGATCCACGGTTGAAGCTAATTTGGAGAATCAGGCGACGTTGAGGACCGTAGACGTAGTCATCGGCCAGGGAAACTTAATGCGGCAGATGAAAGACTCGTCATGCTTATTTCTCTTCGGCATCGGAAGATGTCAATTGGTGCAACAGCAAACGACTGGCAGAAATCAGGGGCACCCAGGTACACCCATACAGTATACTGTCTGGAGAATTCTTGCCAAAAATGTTTTTCATGGAAAAACCGTAGCCAAAAAGCCATACCTCCAACATAGAAACAAGGCTATGCAACTCAACTATGCATGGAAACATAGGAACTAGGGTGCTGAAACATTGCAGCAGGTGATCTGGACTAAAAATCAGAAACATTTGCATGTAGAAGGAAGCAGGTTGTTTGCCAATGGGATGGAGAGCAGTACAATAATGAGTGTCTGAAGGCAACAGAGAATCATGGTGCAGGTTCCTTGTATGATTGGAGCTGCATTTCTGCAAATGGAGCTGATTTAGTCAGGATTAATGTGTTCTCAATGCTGAGAAATACAAGCACAGACTTATCCATCATGTAATACCAACAGGGAGGCATCTGGCCCCAAATTTATTCTGCAGCAGGACAACAACCTCAAACATACAGTACAGCCAATATCATTAAGAACTATCTTCAGCGTAGAGAAGAACAAGGAGTCCTGGAAGTTCAGTTTTGGCTGATACAAAGGTCTGATCTCAACATCATTAAGTCTGTCTGTGATAAAATAAAGACACAGAAGGATTCAAGGAAGCCTACATCCACAATCCACAAAGATCTGCACTCCAAGACGTTTTTTAGAACCTACCTGTTGAGTATTGTCTAGTATAACTCAAAGAATCGATGCTGTTTTGCAGGCAAAGGCTGGTCACATCAAACATTGATATAATTTGGATTTCTCTTCTGATCATTTACTTTCCATTTTGTTAAACGATTAAAAAAAATAAACTATTAACACTTCTTTTTTGAAAGCATTCTTACTTTACAGCATTTTTCCCCACACCTGTCTAAAAGGTTTGCACAGTACTGTATAGGTATCTAACGATGCACGTGTAATTATCCTCATACGATACTGAGATTCGCTTAGTCTATATTTTCCCCACATATTTATAGACCTGTTCATTTATTTACTTATTTATTTATTCATTTTTATTTTTCGCTTGCTACTTCTGAGCTACCCTAATCAACCTCCCCAGAAAATCTCGTAGATTTCCCCCTATGTGCATTAATATGCTCCGCTTCCCAGGCTACTGTATTGCTATTAAAGCAATCAAAGCCTTTCCATGTTAGGTCAAGTACTAAGCGTTTATAGGGAAAGTGAGCCGGAGAAACTTGTAAGCAGTTGATTGCACAAGTAAAAGAGGATTTGGAGGCAAAAAAAAGGAAAAAAGAGAACAAAATGCATATTTATCTGACTAAATTTTATGCCGGGGGGCACGGTGGCTTAGTGGTTAGCACGTTCGCCTCACACCTCCAGGGCTGGTGGTTCGATTCCCGCCTCCGCCTTGTGTGTATGGAGTTTGCATGTTCTCCCCGTGCCTCAGGGGTTTCCTCCGGGTACTCCGGTTTCCTCCCCTGGTCCAAAGACATGCATGGTAGGTTGATTGGCATCTCTGGAAAATTGTCTGTAGTGTGTGAGTGTGTGAGTGAATGAGAGAGTGTGTGTGCCCTGCGATGGGTTGGCACTCCGTCCAGGGTGTATCCTGCCTTGATGCCAGATGACGCCTGAGATAGGCACAGGCTCCCCATGACCCGAGAAGTTCGGATAAAGCGGTAGAAAATGAATGAATAAATTTTATGCCTTCGATTTTACTGGACAACCTCAAAGGCTTTAAACGCTTTTACTTTGGAATAAAACACGATATTGTTCCTTCACAGCAGCACACATACAGAGGGGAAAGAGAGAATACAGTATGTGTCAGGAGGAAATAGAGACAAGACTAAGAGAAAAACGAGAGAGGTCACATGAGGAAACATGAAGGAGAGTAAATCAGAGAAAGAATGAGAGAACAGTTTAAGGTTAGTCAAAACCCTCAGTCTAAGGCCTAATGCTTAGTGAATATCAACTTTCCGATGCCCATTCAGGAGCCGTGCATGGCCGCGCTGTACGGGATACGGTGACCGGATGTAAGAGTGAGGAGGGTTTATCTTGAAATGTGATGGCTGAGGAGGAGAAAACTATAAAAGGTGTGTTGAGATTGTCTGGTAAACACCGTAACTGGAGAGTCTTAGAAATTCTAGGGAGTTTACTGGAGTTTACTGTACTGTAGCCGTAACCTCACCTAGAGACCCGAGCTAATCGGAGACTTGCTGTCTTACTGACTTACTGTACCATTAAGTTCCTTGCACAATGTGTTTCATGACATATTTGGTTGGTATTCAGACAAACTGTCTGTTAGACTATGTATTATTTTCCATATTGATACAAAACAAAACTCGTATTAAAAAAATTGATCAAACTCATGCTGTTCATACAACAGTGCGACAGTGTTCTCCGGTTCTTCTTTCAGTCCTGTGCGTGTTATGTACAGTGTAGAACAATGATAGCTTAAGTCTGTGGGTGAAGCAGTGAAAGGATATGCCCTACTAACTACATCCACTCTTCTGTCCTTAGTCTGGCTCTGGGCCATGCCAAGTCCATGTCCTTAAACAGATTCAATTTCCCGTTTCACAGACCGTCATTGCAATCGCTCAAGATCTGTTCAGGCAAAGTCAAGACAAACCGAATTTTGTTGATAATAACGTAAAGAACTACATTAAAAATTAAAGACAACTTCACACACGATATGGAAGCACTTCACCAATAATCGGCTTTAGGAATCCATCTCGGCTGTCCAGGAAAGAGGGCTAAGAAAGGTGGAGAGAGACAATTTGTTCATTCGATTTAAAAGTGGGTCTTTCCAAAAAAAAAAAAAAAAAAAGAAGAAGAAGAAGAAGAAGAAGAAGAAGAAGAAGAAGAAGAAGAAGAAGAAGAAGAAGAAGAAGAAAATTACAAAAGAAGAAAAAAAAGCAAGCAAAAAAGAAAAAGAATGCAAGAAAAAAAAACAAAAAAAAAAACCTCAGGGACACTCTATATCCAAAATCCTCTCTCAGGGCCATCATGTGAAGAATTCCCTCTCCCTTCCCTCCCCTCTTCTTCTTCTCTCTGTTTTTTAATAAAGCTGTTTGGTTGTCAGGTCTTTTCAGGCGCAGACCCCCAGCCATGTGAAAAGTTAATCCTAGTGTGTGTGTGTGTGTGTGTGTGTGTGTGTGTGTGTGTGTGTGTGTGTGTGTGTGTGTGTGTGTGTGTGTGTGTGTGTGTGTGTGTGTGTGTGTGTGTGAGGGCTCGCATCGCCCTGGGAACCAAAGACGAGCATCCCGAACCTGGCTGGCCACTTGAGCTGGGGCTCTAACCGAGGCACTTGTGCGTCCCGTCTGTCTCTTTTCAGAGTGCTTTTGATGGGCACAGCCTGATGGACAGTGGGATTTTGGATTTACATCTTCGAGTGCTCATCAAGCTGAAGGATGACAGAGGGGAAAAAACGGAGCGTTTAGTTCGAGTCCGTTTGCATCATCCCCCCGTCTCCCCCTCCGGCCAAACTTCCCCTCTTTGCTCAGCTTCCTCTGCTTGTTTGTCACATAATGCAAGGAAGTTATGTAGAGCTGACAGAGCTGATGATAACAGACACCGATAAATTATAATGGCTAAAATGTGAAAACAAGCACAGGCATTTCACACAGATATTCACACTCTACTCACTGGCTTTGATCACATGTTTAATATGTAGAATATGATAAGGCTACGAATCCGCCACCTACAAAAAGAATAATTAGATATTTTTAAGTATTATAAATAGCACTGGTATATAAAGCACTGGGAATTCTGATAATAGATGAGAGACAACCTTCACTTGTTGTTTTTGTCCAGAAATATTTGAGTGGCACTGCAGACTGAGCCAGGGACAGCCAGACATCTAAATCCTCTCTCGTCCCTCCTGTCTTTACCCTGCTCACTCATCTCGTCTGTAATGCCCTCCCAGGGTCAAAAGCTACAGAAATTAGTTTTGGGGGAAACAAGTGCGATTGGGTCTGTAAAGGTTGGGGTGGACTTTGTTCCGTCTGAGGGTTTATCTAAACTACAGCTGCGTGGGACAATGAGGCAGCGGCGGCTGACAGAAACCCAAGCTGTGCAGACTAAATTACCGCACTGATAAGGCAGAATTAGAAGGACTGAGGCCCGAGAGCTCAACAAGAGAGGAGTGAATGAGGAGCGGAAGAGGAGGATTAGAAGCTCGTCCAATGACAAGGAGGATGGAAGGATGAACGAGGAAGAGAAGTGGATTTTCTGCAAACTTTGCTTGTTTTCGTGGAGCCTTGTCACGATATATGCACTACTGTATATACAGTATGCTTAACACTGCAACCTATAGAGAGCATGTATATCATTTATTTTCAGCTTGATTTCATTTACCGTCTGTAGTATTTCCTGTTTTATTTCATATAATGTTCCTTGCTGCTGTTTTTAACATGGTTGGCAATTATCACTGGTTTACACTGCAACTAACACCAAAATATTCCACACGTTCTCAGTTGCTGAACGTCTTATACAGTACATATCCTCAGGATTAACGATAAGTAGGAAAATATTTGAGTTAATGCAATCTGCGGTATAGAACATATCTTGGGAACACTGTGTAATATGTGGAGTAAATCTGTTGTATGCATGGATGTGTGTAAATAGGCATCACTTATAAATGACTTCTATTTGAAGGTGCTTATGAAACTTCCAAGGATCCATCACTAAAGGGCAATACACCGCAAGATCACCCTGAACTTCCTTTCACATGAGTAGATTTCACAATATATTATCATTCCTTTGTGCTCGGTTGGAATCATATCTCGGTGTGAAATGAGAGCTTATCAAGGACGAAGTGTCATTGGCTTATCGAGTCCCATGACGCATTGTGTATTTAAAGTCTGTGGATCTGACTGAAGTTGTCCACCTGGTTTTAAGAAAATGGAATAGAGCTGATAACGGATATCTGTTGGATCTCCGTATCAACAAGTCGGTCACCTCAGGTACCGAGTGGCACGAGGAACTGGTTCCTGTTCCAGAGATGGCTGTGTCATAGCACTTCATATTACAGGGTGAGAAAGCACTTGTGTATTAGACATCTTGTCAAGACTGAATGATTGAGAGCTTGGGCATAGCCACAGAGACAAAGAGGCAACGCACAAGGAACTGAAACAGGACTCAAACCTCATCCTTTCTCATACACACTCTTAGCACCCTTACATCCTGTCTCTCCTGATAACACACGGGTGTGCATAAGAAACGGAGAGAAAGAGAGTGAGCTAAAGAGAGCGAGAGATTGGATCCTATCTTGTGATCCTATTAGCAAACACAAGATTGCTAAGCATGTGGTACCACCAAGCACTCGTTCGCTCTTACTCAAAGAACAATGTTAATGCCTTGAGTGCTAATACATTTGCACACCTGAAGTGAAAAATCCTGGTGTTATTTCTCCAAAGCCAGACAGCTCAAGAAAGTAATTACAAAAACATTAGCCATCTAGCCGTCTTGGGCAAAAAAAAAAAATAAAGTGACCAATAATGTCTACCTCTGGGTTGCTATTTATGTCAGCGTATCATGTCATAAAATACTCACATGATATCACCCTCTTGGAGACAGATCTGTGGCCCATCTTTAAATAGTATCTTTAAATCGCTAGATGAAGATGGAAATTTGTGTGAAAAACGTTCTCCATGGAGGAGGACGACAGATTTACGGAGATGAGTTAAGCTGGAGAGACGAAACAAAAGCAGACATGACTCAGAAACAGAACTTCTTTCTCCTACCTTTCAGCTATAATTAGACATGGCTGAGCCATTTTACTGGATTTCTTTCCAGTAAAAAGACAAATTCGACACTTTTCAACATGGCAGGGGTTTTATTTTTTTGGTTGTTTTTTCTGGACCATTATTTTACATAGTCATTTTTAAAGCGATACTTCAAACTTGGTGAATAATGTGAAAATGTTTCACATTTACAGACATGTTATGAGACACTTGGGATGTTGGAGCATTGCTCTAACAAAGACATAGCCTTGGACTTGAAGTAACATGAGAAATCCAACAGCCTGTCTCATTGTGAATTTATTGTCCTGTGATGTTATCAAAGCTGCTAATCAAAGTAGTCTTATGTATAACTTGTATTCATGTATAAACACTACAATGTGTCTCACTTAATGCTTGGTATAAGCATTTATTTATCAACCTACATAGCATCACACACCCTCTCTCTCTCTCTCTCTCTCTCTCTCTCTCTCTCTCTCTCTCTCTCTCTCTCTCTCTCTCTCTCTCTCTCTCTCTCTCTCTCTCTCTCTCTCTCTCTCAGGTTTGTTGGACATTCCAGAAAGTCACTATGCTCCATCACGAGCATCAGAAGCTAGTGGTTTCTGCCAGCCTCTGACTGTGAGTTTGATTAACTTTAGTAGAAGAAGGTGAACTGTACAGCCGTGAGACAAATGGACATTTCTAATGTGAAAATATCATTGTAATTAGCAACATAAACAACACTGACAAACGCCATCATTCAGAGCAGTGTAGAGCAGAGCCAGTGTCTGCTGTGCCCTCGAGCCAAAAGAGCCGCTGATGGGCCTATTCATCAACACCCACTCCTGAATGATGTGTGTGTGTGTGTGTGTGTGTGTGTGTGTGTGTGTGTGTGTGTGTGTGTGTGTGTGTGTGTGTGTGTGAGAGAGAGAGAGAGAGCGAGAGAGAGAGAGATTAAAGTAGACACTTCCTCTGCGCTTCGCAACCACAACTACAATCCAGTTGTGACCCTCAGCATTTATTTCTGAAGCATAAAAAAAAAGTCAGGAAGTAAATAACAGGAAAGCAACAACAAAGCCAGATCAGCTGAATTGAGTGACCCTAATTGCCCTATCCTCTATATAACTTTCATTAAAGCCCAAGATTAATTAACAGATGGGGGTAATTGGTTATTAACAAATGATAAGCCATCAGCGTTGTAATCGATCTTGACATTTAATTTGCTGCATGCTTCCCCTGCTATCAATTACCATGTTCAAGGGAATAACTGACAATGTTTACTCAGGTATGCGACGCAAAATGGGCATTTTTCACAGCTCGGAAAAAACGCTGCTTTGGTGTTTCTACTGCGACACACACCATATGTTTAATATTAGATGTAATCTGTTCTAGTCAAGTGCTCCAAAAATGGGGAAAATTGGATTAAATTGGTTAATGGTATGTTTAAAACCTATCTAAAACGAATGTGAATGGAAGATATTATGGGCCAGGGCAAAACTGTGGTTGAGTTTTTTTAATCCTTCTTTTTGCGTGTAAATGCAGGTTTTCTTTAAATGATGCAAAACCACATGGCTTTGGTCAACGGAGCTGGGAACAACCACAGCAAAGATATAAGTTTACACTTTGTGGAAAAGAGAGCGAGAATATTTACACGATGGGTGTCATATAACCATCAACGAAAGGCTGTAGCTTTTTTTATTTGGACGTTTTTGAGACGTGCAAGAAGCGAGCCCTAAAATATTAGTTCAATCAGTATTACAATAAAGTGATGGTGGATTAGTCATTTTTATTTTCTCATTAAGCAGAGCAATCTGAGATTATTGTAATTAAGTAATGCGATGCCTAATAAATAATAAATAAAAATATGTTCGTGACCATGCAATGGTTTCGATCCTCTAGAGATATTTTTGAGGTCGCTGTTGCTCTACCACTCCCCAGACTCTTTCCCAATTGATTATCGTCACTGCTCACCTCTATCAGAACTTCTCAATGTTGTTCTTTGGCCTGTTTTCAAGATAAAAAACGGTTCGTTTCACAAACAGATCGGACAAGCTACAAACTGCGAGTGCTATCTCCACATGTGCTTGGCGGCTAAACAATCCTACACACAAAGGTGGACAAACAGAGAGGTGAAAGGTAAGGTCAGGACAGATAGTGCTGGGGCGTGGCACAAAAGCTGAGAGGGACGTTAGCGCGAGGACAAACAAAAGTCAACCACGGGCATGAAAGCGGAATCGGGACACAAAGGAATTCTGGTTGACCTAACGAGGAACAACCATGCAGAATAGAGCATCTGTCACGTATACCAAAGGTGCAAAGTGAACACATCCAATCCTGAGTATCGCTAAGTAAACAGCATAGCAAATACAAGAAAATGCCATGCAAGAGCAGGGTTTTTTTTTTTTCTTCAGTGGGATGAATAATGATGATATGGAAAGGTACAAAAAAGCCATGAAGGCAAACAGAAAGTTTGCATTGCAGCAAAGTCATCAATAGGTCAAAGCTCTTTGAAGTCAAGAGGTAAAGAGATAGCTGACACAATAGAGAATGTGCCAGGGCATCAGTCATACTGTAGGAGTCGAGCGCAGGAATCTCTAGGAGAAACTGACACGAATCAGGACTATTTTATGACTCTAATTGAGAAAGGAATAAAAGTAAATAATCACTGAATATCACTAAAAGGTGCCTTTCCTCAAACAAAAGTCCAGCTCTTTTTTTTTGTTGTTGTTGTGCAGTAGTGGAAAAAAAAACATGCACTCGTACGCAAATTGTTCTGCCCAGTGAGCACATGCAAATCCACTGGGCTACAGGCAACCGGTTCCTTCTCATTTACTGGGTCAAAAAAGGACCCCTTGTTGTGCCTATTAGAAGCTCGGTGGACTTATTTGTTCACTAGTGCCATGGGTGTCTTTACATTTTTGCAGATATGTGAAACGGAGCAACGTAATTAATCTAGCTAACTAAGCAGAGTTCAGGGATAGTAACAGCAAGGCAAAGAGTCATCACTGTTTTTAGAGAAAATTTCAATCAAAACTCCAACACGCCTCGGCAAACTGTGAGGGCACGGCGTGTGTACACAACATTAATCTAGCTTTTGAAGAAATACCATCTCGGAGCTTTTGAGAGTCCCTCTCTGATTCACCCTGCTACATTGCCTCCTTTGTCTCACTGTTGAATGTGAGTGGGATGAATAAAGGTGTCTCTATCTGACTGTTCTGGTGAAATGAATTGAATAAAAAAGTAATCGGTGGTGTTAGCTCTCATCCGCTTGTGCGGTAAATTAGATTAGCACTAAAACATGCTTAATGACGATTAAGATGTTACACGTGCGTGAGCTGCTACGAGCCGCAATAAGTATAAAGGAATGTAAACAAAATATGTAACGAAATAATTAAAAATATAAGAGTGTGCATGCCTGGTGCATGTGTGTAAGATCTGGATTTAAGTACGTTATTAAAGTTAGAATTGATGCCGACAGAAGAATCCAAATTCAAAACAAGTCTCACTTGACAGATAGAAGAAACATTATGGATAAAATGCCTTATTTTGTTGCCAATACTACCAGTATATTTGGCACCAGTTGTCCATTCGCCAGTGTCTCCAGTTGTTCACTTTCTGGTGCCTGCTTACCTACATTGTTTACCGTTGACTGGTTAAGCTGACCTCATCACACAAGGCGATATTACTGTATCCGATCGCCAACCCACTCAAAAAACAACACCGTCTTGGGATAAATGAATAAAATCCACGCAGGCAGAGACACAAATGTCCCCTCTAGATATATCTGACAACATGTGACACAAGATAGACACGCATAGTGACAGCAGTCCCCAATGGAGCCAGAATCAGACAGTTTATTTCAGCTATGACTGTCAGTGTCAAGATTCCACAGTGCTCTCAAAATTCCTGTCAATACCATTACCAGAACCAATGAACCCCTTTTACAATAACACAATGAACTATCGAGTCCATAAACCGACGAGGCCAGTGGCTACACACCTTCCTCATGGGAGGAGACTGGAGACGGACCTGATTGAAAAATGTGTGGCAGGGGCCAGTGTTATATTATGTTGTGATAAAGGGAAGCATAATGGCTTTTAAATAGACGGGCTGTATCTCTTGTCTGTGTGCGAGCCGAGCCCCTGAGGCGAAGCGTCGTGCAGATTGAGCTGTCCGTCTCGCTGAAATGAATCTGAGTTAACACCTCTTCAGTCAGAGACGGCACAGCCTGAGGGACCGATGGAGGAACGCGTCCTCATCCACCTACAGCTGCCGTCGCTTTCATTAACCCACAGCACTGTGCGCTGCTGCCATAGAGATCCGCACAGGTACACACACATACAGTACACATGCACACACACAGACACAACTCAGTATCAGAACGTTTTTGTGTTTGTAATTCTTTTAAGTTTTAAATACTTTAAAAAATAAATAAATAAATAAATAAATAATATTTCACCAAAAGTTTGGAAAGGAAGGATGGTTGAATAGGAGACTTGACGTGAATGAAACTGATCATGGAAGTGAGAAATCATTTCCCTCGTGGCACAAAGTGTGGCTGTGTTGTTGTTTTTACAGATGTAAGCGATTCACTCTCCTTTTCTTTCTTTCGCTGGTAAGCGTGCGATGTAACTTGACGTCCGAGTGAAGACGAAATCCATTTCGGTTCAGGAAAACCTGTAGCTCGTTGATACATTCAGACATCTTCTGTGAACACTTCATCCTTGTTAGGGTCTCAGTGAGTCTATTCTGGGGTGTGAGGAAGGAATACACCCTTGACAGAATGCCAGTCCGTCCAGAGCAAAGCCTGTATTTTTTAGAACTATAAATAGTAGAAAATGTCAAAATTTGACCATGTGAAGGGTTTTCCCAGGCCACCACATGTACTGTATGTAGCTGAGCCACATTTACAAACCGCATCATCAAGTCAGAAAATGCAAAAGACAACTCTCGAATCTAGAAATTATACCCATTCTAGTCTAACTTCTGTTTTTCCTGTTTGTGTGTGTATACACTCCAAAACCAGCTCTCCTAACTGTGCATTTATCTGGTGGTGTTTGGCTCACTGTGGCTCTGATCTAATCCGGTTCTATTAACACCTCTGACCCAGTGCTGTTAGACCTACTCCTCTCTCCACACTGTCTGTTTGTCTAAACGCTCTGACGTAGCCTAGTCCATCTCCTCTGGGAGTCCTGCGATGGCTATCCATGCCTGGACTGTTATGACTAACCCCGATAAGAGCTCTGGCCCCTCTCGCCATGCTGAGCAGCAGAGACAGGCAGGGTTTTCTTTCATTCAGCCAATTTTCCTCTGTGTGTGTGTATGTGTGTGTGTGTGTGTGTGTGTGTGTGTGTGTGTGTGTGTGTGTGTGTGTGTGTGTGTGTGTGTGTGTGTGTGTGTGTGTGTGTGTCTTTTCTTTTCACTTGATTTTTCTTCCCTTTTTTCGTTTGGCATAATGCCCTAAAATCCAACGTCTGTTGTAGCTATTGTAGAGATGAGACTTTTATTGAAAGTTACCACACAGCTCAAATAAATTCTCAAAGCACAGAAAAAAACTTAATATAATGAGTTAAAAACCAAAAAATGAATCATAAAATGAGGCGACGGGATTTTACACACTGTCTTCACCCAATTTCCGGCAGCTGCCGGCAAGTATCACTTTAATAGATGGTTTGCCACAGATGGGCCAACAGATGTCTCTCTGGTCTTCAGCAAGTGTGTGAGAGCAGTGTGTATTTGTGCATACGTGTAGCTGTGTGTGTGAGTATGTGCTCAGAATCTCATCGATGTGCTCCTTGTCAATCGTTACGCTGTCGAGTGGAGCCTCGAGAGCGCTCCTTATGAAAAGTAAAGCGAAAGTACTTGAGTGCATAAATTGGGGCTGAAATCTGAGCATTGTGTCAGGCAGACACACAGACAGGCTTTTTCCTGGGGCCGGATCCTGATGAGCACCATTAGTGGCGAATCCAAGCCAATGCGGCCTAAGAGGGAGAGTGTAGTTTTTGGAGTCAAGCCCTGGGCGCGTCAAGAGTCTAGTCAAAATGCGAAACCGTTCTGGGCAAAAAAAAAAAAAAAAAAGTGCTGCTCATAGCAGGCACTTACTAGATGCCAAGTGTATCTCAGCAGATAGATAAAATAGAGAGAAACAGGAAGAAAGGAGTCTTTGCGATAATCTAAACGAGATGGACGAAACCATGACGAAAAAAACGAAATCTTAGTGAAAAGCGTAAGTTCCTCTTTGAGTAAGGGAATAAAAGGAGCGCAAACTAACTGACAGCTCCTACAAGCTCATGTATGCAGAAGAGGGCAGTGAACGCTTTCCCACGTGTGTGTTCACATGCAATGGCGTCATGTATCTCAGAGGAAGTACGTGCTAGCCGTCACCCGCCTCTTGTTGCGTGATAGGGACTATAGGCTGAGAGTTACAATTGACTAAAAGCATAAAAAGGTAAGGTTCAACTAAACAAAAGAAAAGGAAAAAAATTACAGAAAGGGTTACAGAAGTGAGTCACGGTCATGCAGGAGCAGGAAAATGTTACTGATTCACTAACAATCTTCATGAAGCAATGTCAATATCCCCTGATGTCATACTGAAAATGAAAACGAATAGTTCAATACAGTTCCATGCAAATGCTACGCTTCTTCCATTTCCCCATATCATGTGGCGTGACCAAATGAGTGCACTCGAATGGACATAGGGGGCGGGGGAAAAGCCGATCTCTTCTGTAATCAGGATTTTGCAAACCGCCATCACATGACATTGTGGAAAAGAAGGGCATTCAAGAGCACGAGAATGACATCAGATCCATGTAGTAAATGAACACGGAATAAGCATGTTTGCTCTGTAGTTCTTTCTTACACCACAGACTAGGAGCTAATCACACTAGGACGAGATTCACTTACCTTAGCCAAAAGTCCTCGAGCGGGCCTCCGACATGTAGAGTATCTTATAGCTTTGCATCTCCGTAATCACATTTCATAACAACTCAAAAGCTTTAATAAAGCCTGTTCATTTTCTACATGTATTATTTGTATAGTTTGTACCTACCTCCCATCCAAAAGCGGTCTCTTTGACGGTGCAGTGGAACGGTCCGAAGCGTTCGCCCATCCCGATTCTGGTTTTGGCCCAGATGCCGAGGCCAGCGCCTGGCATGGAGGACTCGCGCAGCTCCAGGTTGGCGGGGATGGGAATGTCATCAGGAATGTAGACAGGCACCTCATAGGGCGAGCCTTCTTTCGGGGTGAAGTCTTCGTTGTTTGGCTGTGGCGAGGCAGGGCCCATGGCGATCGGAGACATGACGCTGTCCTCCGTCTCCTCTTCTGCACTCTCACCCGCTGCAGGGTTCAGCTCTGTGTCGTACATGCTGTCTACTGCCTCGTTATCATCTGAAACAATACAACCAAAGATCGCTTGTTGTCAATAACACAGTAATCAACATTTTTATTCTACTCTACATTTTGAACAGTATCCTTGCTTTGTTTAGCGTAGAAAGTGTTGGAAAAACAACATATAAATATCTCTCCTGCTATTTTGAATTAGTCATGCGAGCGATTTGTGTAGTTATCATCTCTTCACTGGCCTTCTTCAAACCCCTGAAAATGGAAAATGACTCTTAGCTCCATTCCAGCCTGCTTCTGGCGTTTGTTCCACTCAATCACAGCCACTACCATTTCCTGTCTGATCGTCTTACAGATAATAAGACCAAATGACCATGTGGTCTGACGCCATATCCAGTCATCTTCAACCACTCAGATAGTCACCTATGTTTATTGTCATTCTGGGCCTGACAGAGTAATTGTGGTATTTAGCCGTCGTGGTTACGGAGGTAAAAGCTGATCATTAAGGCCAGGAGCCACAAAGTTGCTCAAAATACCAGCTTGATTTGTTCAAGGCACATTCTGATGCTATCACGAGCTTAAAAATGAACACATGCGCACTTCTTTGAGACCGAAACTTCACACAACCGATTCGTTTAGTAGAAACTTCAAGAATACGGACAGCAACCACCGCCGTGGCTCACCATCCTATATACAATAGCTGCAGCCGTATTATTTTCACAGGAGATGGGTTTTCGCTGGAGATCGGGGTTCTCAAACGCAACAGCCACTTTCACTTGTGTCCATGACAACAGCCATGCCAGTGCACACGTATTGACTCAGTGTAATTTGTAGAAGCACCAGTGCAGTTTGCTATCCAAACACAGGACCAGCAATCAGAGCTAACTAGGCCGCAATTACACCAGGAGTGCTTCCAATCAGCCACAACTCAGCCCCCTTGTGAGTGCTGCCAAGAACACAACTTTATTGCTCTGAACTGTTTCCTTTCAAATTGAAATGCTATTTACTCATAAGCAACATAAACCAAGCTGTGAAAAAAAAAAAATGAAATGCAATCATTCCTGAACAAAGCTAAGGTGAACCGGTTTGAAAGCTTTTCCGGGCAATTTCACATGCAGACAAACACAGCTGCAAACATCAGGAAAACAGCATGATGCGTGTACGATGTGGCGAGAAAGAATTAATTTGGTGATTTATTTTTCCACAGGGAAATCGTCGATGAACGAAATATCCAAAGATACTTGCTTGAAGTAGCTTTGTCATTCCTTTAAAAAGTTTTCTCCTGATTTTCTCCTATACAAGGAATTAAGAGACGACAAACCATAAAACGTGTAACATGAATACTGGTGACGAAGCCTCCCAAACGCAAGGATCCTGAGAGAACCAGGCAGGAAATTTATCTTATAAAAACCCAACCATAAAAAAAAAAAAAAAAAAAAAAAAAAAAGCTTTAAAAAGAGATTCTGCGTCATCTCGTGATTCCAAGGGAAAAGAAACGTTTTAGCAATTTCTTTAATGCTCAGACTTCACTGGAGTCTCAGAGCAGTCAGGCAATTAACTGAAGAACATGTGGCCTAGTAGTAGCTTCTCCTTTTCACAGATCAATTAAAATTTTACAACCATAGCCTATCTGGTGCTGTTTGCAAATCAAAAGTGTTTTCAAGCCCATTAAACCTTTTTTTTTTCCTCCCCCTTCCCTTTCTTTGGCATCTGACCCATCAAGTACAATTTTCAACAAGCAAAGACAGGGTTGGAAAATCTATTAAATACTCCAGTTAAAGAGGCCCGCAGAAATCCACACTAAAAGTGAGCGATGTAAAATCGCGTGTATCCGAGAGGCCAGAATGTAATGCACAAGACGACGTTTGTGCGAGACCGAGCAAGCACCGGTGCTGTGAGACTAAAAACCCAATGCGATATATACAAGCTCTTATCCCTGAGCGTTAAGAACATGTTTCTGAGCTCCACCTGCTCGTAGGATTTTACACCACGAGAAGGACTGGAGTCACGGACGTGGGACGAAAAAAAAAATCGTCCGATCTGACGTGTTTTCGATGTGTGTGTCTGTGACAGTAAGGATTCAGACATACTCGGGCAAAATAAATCGAGCGTCAAAAATGATTAAAAAAAAAAAAAACGTCAGCGACGGAAAACAAAGCTAACGTTTTAGCAAGTGCGCTGCTTTGGCAGGAGTTTATGCAGACCGGTGATGTTAGCACTGTCTCCTGGAGGTATTTGGAGGGGAGAAGCGAGAGACAGATAGTGCCTTCCTCTGTGCCTCTCTATGTTTTCTCTCCCCCCATACTGAACTATTTATCCTGATTACACCAGGCCGCCATCATTAATTCGCACCTTGGGGGTCCTGCTCTCCTCCGAGCTCTGGTCACAATGAGGCGCTTGTTCGGTTTTGTTATTCCAATGGAAACTACCGTGCGGCCCGGCCCCGCCACATGAAGGCATCAGATTTATTTGATAAATTGTAAAAAACGACGCTTTTAAACGGCGCCCTTTGTTGTTGTCAGGAGAGATACTGACACGCATGTACGCACATGCAAACACACACACAGGGAGCTCCTTCGCTCTTCCTGAAATTCTAGGCTTTAACAACTCTCTATGGGAAGAGTTCAGGCAGTGTGTCAAAGTAACAGATTTTGAAAAAGATTCCATTACACACGCTGGCATTTTCTGAGATGTTTTAATACTAGGGGAAAGGGGAATTATAAGAACTAAGTGCGTTCATTTGAACTGACAATAATGACTTTTTAAAGTTCAAAATAATACAAATGGTAAGAAAGAGGCATCTGAGTTCACATTTCCGAACAAAGCGTGCAGGAGTCTCAGGCCGATCGCTGCACTTTTGTGTTTGTAGATGTCCTGCGCTAAATGAGATGTGAACAAGGGATCCTGTGCTCAAATAAACAGCCTGATCTCAGGAGCTTTCACATTTCTCCGTACTCAGCGCTGTAGCAGAAATGTATTTAAGACGATAACATATTTGCACAAAGTAATGTCAGAGATGCGATCAACGGTCGAATTTTATAGTCCAGTACTAACCTCAAGCTCATTTAATTCTAGCATTCAGCAAATTACTCTTCTTCCTGGTGGTGATTTGTCAACACCAAGGAACCTTTTTTTTTTCATACAAAGTGTGTGCTGGGCCAGAAAAAGGAAACTACAGCTCTGCTCCTGACAGGAAAAAAAAAGGGTATTTCTGGTAGCAGCATTGATAAAAGTTATTCAAACGTACTGTACCATGTGGTCTATTATTCTACTTGCGCACTTAATAATCCAGCAACGTGCTCCCACTTACAGAATTACTGCCATCATTAGAGCCACAACGGGAACCTTTTTTACCTGTTCCACTTTAATCAGAGCTTTGATGATATCTGGACTCAAAACTCCGCTGCTCTAGTTTTAATGCAGGAGGAAAAAAGGCGTGTGCCAATAAAAATCGAACTCGCACACACACACACACACACACACACACACGCACGCACACAAACACGCATACATACATACATACACGAGGAGGCGAGAAGGGATGAAATAGTGTGATCTTTTCCATGGCACAGTTATTTCTATTGACGCAAGAACGTGTTCGGAAAAGGGGCGCAAGGGACAGTTCGTTAGATTGCTGAATATGTGTTCCAGAAACCTGCACTGTTTCCCCTTGTAAAAGCAGCAGGGATTGTTTCCAAGTAACACTTAAAGTAGCAATATTGGCTCTCCAGTGAGGTGAGAGCCATGGGGCAGATTGAAACCAGGGGAGTTCCCTCATGCCTGTGCATTTAAAATGCCCTCAGTGTTTTAGACGCTCCTTACGGAGGGGCTAATCCTAAAATCTGTGAGGCGAAATACAGTGTGTAGGCTCACACACAGACACAGGGTCAGTGTGTCTGTGTATACAGTGTCCAAGCCAGTGCAAACTCGGTGTGCGTGCAGCCTCTCTCCACCTCATCTGCTGGAGGAAGACAAACTGGCTGAAGAAAGTGCTAAAGGAATTGACCTTGACCACTGCGGCTGTTTGAACAGTCGATACACAATAAGTGCTAAAGGACCGTGGCCGAGCTGTCGAGCCCACAACGAACTGCAGCCTGCCAGCACTGGAAGAACGTCATTTGAACTGAACGTATAAATTCCTGGACCTTGTTAATGACCCAAAGTAGATAATGTGTTAGCGTGTAAGGATAGAAAGCGTACGCTCATATTAAATTGTATTAAATAAGGAATAAAACACTTCACAGTGTGCTGTTATAGATATGAATTATTTTATCAGAAGTATTTAATTCCTTGATATTTTTTGTTATTTAGAAACCACACCATAAACTTTTTAGCAGGTCGTAGTTTTATATACAGTATCGTTCTGAGAAGACACTCAGCTCCTGTCACAGCAGCTATAAACAAATACAATTTTCTGTCCCTCTTGAGCTTCTTTTCTTTTTTTTTTCTTTTCTTTTTTTTTTATGAAACTAATTAGAATTTTAAAAAAGAAGCTTGTCGGGTTTACAGAAAATACAGAAATGAAGAACTTTTTTTTAAAAAGTCTCTCATCTGTTAATGCATAGTGTAACACAAGATCACTAGTTCTGTGAATAATTGTCATAATAATAATAATAATAATAATAATAATAATAATAATAATAATAATAATAATAATAATAATAATAATAATAACAACAACAACAACAATAATAATAATAATAATAATAATAATAATAATAATAATAATAATAATAATAATGCCTTTTTTGGATTTATACTTAAGCGAAAATTATTTACGTTTCTGTGCTAAAAGGAGAAAAACCCACTCAGCTGTAAGATAGCTCTATTCATGGTGCTTTGATCCGTGGCAAGATTTGTAACACCTTTTGAGTTTAATAGATGCATGTCATTAGAAGGCTTAAAGAGTCTCAACACAAAGCCTAATCAGTTACCACAATCATATTAGGGCCTGCAGTAGTCAGTCGACATGCGTGTGTGTGTGTGTGTGTGTGTGTGTGTGTGTGTGTGTGTGTGTGTGTGTGTGTGTGTGTGTGTGTGTGTGTGTGTGAGAGAGAGAGAGAGAGAGAGAGAGAGAGAGAGAGAGAGAGAGAGAGAGAGAGAGAGAGAGAGAGAGAGAGAGAGAGCGCATGTGCTGCGCTGCTCCTGTCAGGCTACTGATTGCCATTCTAGTCTGTGACTCTCCCTGGGGAGTATCACAAGACCTTGCACAGACATTTATTAACACGACAGATTAATAGCGCTTGGGAAAAGACATTTTCAGAAACATGATAAATATTAATAATAATCAATACTAACTTACATTTGCCAAATTGAGTTGCAAACATCACCCAGGGAGAGGAGGGCAGAGATGGGGGGAGACAGACAGGCAGAGAGAGAGAGAGAGAGAGAGAGAGAGAGAGAGAGAGAGAGAGAGAGAGAGAGAGAGAGAGACACCAGAAGGCTGGTTTGCTAATAAATGCCAGAAGGCTTCAGCCTGGGTAATGATAGAACAGCATATGCTCCACACACTCTGAACGTGAGGCTGTTACTGGACTGGAGCATGGCCTTGACTGGCATTGCTTGTAAATCTTTGCTATTAATAAAATAATAGCACATATTCTTTCAATCATAGGGGGGAAATGTTGCTTTGCCTTATTTTATTTATGTGAATCATGAAAGATTAAAGCATATATAAAAGACTCACTGTTTAATCAAAAACAACTCTGTGGTGGAAAAAAAGCATTTTCATCACCATCCTGACCACCCCATGAAGAAGTAAACCATATTTAAATGCAATGTCCTAATAGTCACGATGCACACAGAGCATTTTAAGTGTGCGCTTGTGCAGGCTGCCCCACTTTCAGCACAGTTTAGCTGTGTAAAGAAAACTCACTGAGGTGAACAGTCCACTTCATCACTACTCCATCTTTTTTTTCTGCACTCTGACTTGGCTTCACCTCTTTTCCGCCCTCTCTCTCTCCCTCTCTCTCTTTCTCTCTTGGTTCCTCGGGCCTCCACCGTTCCTGTTTTTCAGTGGGCACATTACCATTTTACCCTCGGGCTGAGAGCGCAGCCTCACACAGCCGGACCAGTGACAGCTTATTCAGGAACAAATTCAACCTTTCCCCTTTCCCTTTACTCCTGCCTCCCTCCATAAGAATTCAAATTTGTTTGCACTTCCCAAATGCGCTCGGAGGAAACGCCGCTGCTCGTATTTAATTGCAAGGCTTACACAGCCCTCTCTGTGGAAAAGAAATCAGGGGGTGGACGAGCGCTGCCCAGAACTGTAACTGAACACTTGCCTAACTGAGCACTTGGCTAATGGCGCTAAAGGGACTACGGCACGGCATAGATTGCGTCTACCTCAGCACTATTATACAAGCATACATCAGAAACATCAGAAACTCTGTAAAAGAAGTGCACAAGTTTTCATCTGGGCAAAGAGAACCGTCCCCGCGGCCCCTGTATTAAAACAGCTTCATTTAGCAACCTACAGGGAATTGCAACACAAGGGAAAACGAGGAGAGGGGAGAAATGTATTCGTTTTTATTAAAAGGAAAAGCCATCGGTTTGGCCTACAACGGTATCTGAGTGGGGGAAATGATTTTCACCTCTGGCACAGGGAGCACTCCCTGGCTATACATCACCCGATTACTCCTCGACTGGCCCCGGTCTTAGTCATTAGCTAGTGAATTAACGACAATCCACCATGCTATTAATCACACTGACAAAAGTGTTAGCATGCCACTGACCTGCTGCCGCATGGGGACACGAGCAAAGGGGGGTTGTTAGAGAGAGAGAGGGAGAGAGAGAGAGAGAAAGAGAGAGAGAGAGGGGAAGAGAGTAAATTGGGGTAGAAGATGTAGGGGAAGGTATGGTGTGGAAGAGCTGATACACAGCAAGACATAAAAAAAACAAGGACAGAATGAAATAATGGAGATGAATGTGAAGGAGTGGACTGTGGACTGGAATCACCTGAGCACTAGCACATGGCTGCTTTTCACAATCCTCTGACTGCTCAAAGATTTTTTTTCAAGCTTTTAAAAACGCTGACTGGCCATACCCGGTATTTTATTAGAGGGCATGTGACAGAATTTGTGTCATTTCTTAACCTGGTGGTTTCTGCAGTTAAAATGGGTAGATATTCAAATCTTTCTGCCGTTTAACCCGAAAACTCTTATAACGACACGTTAAAAAAATAACTGCATCATCCCGAACGTCCGGCTTTAAATGACACCGGGACTCCTTTCACGAATAAACAGAAAACTATTATTAATTTTTAATTAATTATAATCACTGTGTAGTTACTATAGAAAAATAATGTATGAATGTGTAGGAATGAGCACATCGATAGAAACTTGTTACTAGAGCTAACTGTCAGAGCTGCTTTTGAAGAAAATAAATGAAACTTTCTGACCATGTCTTCTGGTTAGAGTCCAAGCAGCACTGCGGTATAATTGAATGGTTGAATTGAACCCCTGTCTCAGATTATTTTATTATTGAAAAGTGAGTATATATATATATGTTTTGTATGCACGAAGGAAACCCAAAGCATGATGTCTTCTCATTTCTTAATTGAGTCTGTCTCAGCCAGGCTTTTTTATGTGTGTGGACTCAGGCGAGCAGGTCAAGTGAATTAGGCGAGGTCGCTCAATAAGCCGTCCACAGCACTGGCCTGGCTAATCACGCTGTTCTGGCTCATTGAGCAGTCAGACTCGAGCTAAAGGAGTGCAGGCTGGGGGCCGGACCGAGACGCTGGGAGCTAAAAGAACACAATCTTGGTGGAACCGTTTCTTCCAGGCTTTTTCTCCTTGCACTTGTCCTTCTTCTCTCTCTCTCTCTCTCTCTCTCTCTCTCTCTCTCTCTCTCTCTCTCTCTCTCTCTCTCTCTCTCTCCCTATCTCTGTCCCACATATTGTACACCTCTCTCTCACTCACTCGCTCCTATAGCCGGCATTCATAAATCACTAATCCAGCTGAGGATGACATTTATGGAGAAGTGACCACTCTATGGAAAGGCGGCTACATGAAATGTCACGAGGAGAGAGACACTGTTACTCTCTTATAGCGGAGAGATGGGGAAGCTGTTTTATTCATCACACTCTTCCTTCACCGCAGGCCAGTGAAGCTAATAAATGAAACAATAAAATGGAACAGGGATTCCATGGTGTGGGAGAAACTTTCAGTCTTCAGGAGCCTGGAAACACTACTATACCTGACTGAAGTCCAGAACACAGTAAAGCAGACATAGCCATAAAGCAACTGGAGCAACTTCAAAAATAACTTTACAGCGTATTATATTGTCAGTAATTGTACATTGTCACAAAAACTGCTATCAACACAAGATTCTTGTGTTAGCGCTAACACTCATCACGCAATAAATGACCTAATACAGTTCCTTACATTAACATCAACTCAAGCCAAGATGTATATAATTTTTTTTTTTTTGCAAAACTATAAGGAATACTTGATAAAAAATAAATAAATACAGTACATCTAAAATAGCATTACATCTCCTGTAGGTTACTTTCTATTGATTCACTGTATTGCTGCCTGCACTGTTTAGTTGATTTATTAAGTCTGTCAATATTTTATACAGAGAAATAATAAGGCTAGAAATCCAGAGACTTCCGAATGAAGCAAACGCCATGTTTGATTAAACAATTACTAAGTGTCTGCATTTTGTTCTGTTTCAAGCGCAGCTAATCCACTTACCATCAAATCCAGTTTCATTTAATCCAGGATAGTTTCACAGAGTGTCAAAACCCACTGCGGTAGTATAGTATGATCTTCTACTCAAACCGGACATGATTACTACACAATCTGAGCTCAAAAGTACACTGCTTACACTAATTATCCTCTACGCAGTGTTTTTTCTTGTTATATATCACAGCTGGAAAGCAGCGAGAACGTGAATGTTTTGAGAGTAAACAGAGTTGAATTAATTCATTAAGAATAATATGTAGCAAAAACATTGATCTTTTTTTCTTACTGCTCAGCTTTTTCTTTCAAAGTCAACAATGACAAAAATCAATAAATCTATCAATAGGTTTAGATTTTCCCTGTCGAGTACCAAGCCGGACAGAAGTCTTGGCATTGGTAGTTTAGTGCGAAGGAAGCCATGTTGTTCTACAGGGGGGGAAGGAAGCGGGGAAACAGATGCTTCGGCAGAGTGAATGGTGACAAGTGCGTTCGAGAACAATGCAGCCAGTTCTCCAGCACAACAGACCTGAGAACCAGGCTGAGCAACAATCAGCTGCTACACAATGCTCGATACCCTCCCGACAAACAATGAGTCTGGCCCCAAGAATTCTGGGAAAGGGGCTCGGGCCCGCTTCTCCAGCCTGATGGGCCACTCGTGCTGTCAGCCGCCTGAGACTGCGTGGTGCCACCTCGCCATGTTCTGATCATTTCAGAAAAGTCGGTGTGGCGGCGCATTTAAAAAGCAAGTCGACTTGCTGTAGTAATAACTACAATTATTTTAAAAACGTCTGCACTGCAAAGTACTTTGAAAAATGTGATGTTTTACTGAAATGTGTGCTTGGAACAATTTGAATATATAAATATACATTTATTTATATATTATTTATAATATACAGACCATCTGCACCATTTATAAAGGTTTACTGTTTACGAGTGCCATGTTACCCTCCCTGCTCATTAGGGGTATATATTAATGAAACAACATTCCCTGTGTATGAAGTTTAATGTCTTGTTTAATATCTTTTCCTAGAGATCATTAAACTATGTGAAACCTCTCAGTTGGGACTCATGACTACATCCATTATAAATACATTGATGTTCTGTTTATCTGACCTTTAATGCATTCATCCAGCTCTACAGTATATTAGATAATATTAGCCTACCAATTTCTAATAACTGGCAGTATGGCCTAGGAATCACATACGGTATTGTATAACTAATGTGCTTACATTAGATATTTCTTACATAAGACATTCTTCATACATTTCGTATTTTAATTATTCTGGTATCTTTAGCTTGACAACAAATGTTGGTTTCATAAAATGATGGCATTACACAAAAAAATGACTAACCTGATCAAATTATCTTATTGATTTTATTTTAATAAAATAATTAATTAATGTAATTAGGAGGACACACAGTCCTGTACTTTGCTGTCTATAATGGTTAATGACCCTACTACACTTAATTAACATTCATAGACTACATACTGTAGGACGTGAGTATATTAGATGCACAGACTCTTGTCGTGGCTGTTTCTCGCTCCCTGACATAAATAATGTCTTTTTAACCTTAGAGAGATGAACAGCCTAAAGAAGGAGGAGGGGTTGTTGGGTTAGAGACAGGCAATTTTCCCGTTTAAAAGTGCCGGTGAATTGCGTCGAATTCCACATAATTGGCTAGCAATTAGGGAGGTCGCCGGGTCGATGTGGGGAACAAATGGCGCTCTTTAAACGGAGGTGGTCCCCTCGGTAATGTGAGCTGAACCCCTCTTTTGTCTCTGTTATCTGTGTCTCTGCTCACTGTGTGACATCTTAAACAACATGCCGTTGCTCTCTTGGGATGGTGGGGTGAACTATTAGTCATGATTCAGACAGTCACAGTCTCTCTCTCTCTCTCTCTCTTTCTCTCTCTGTCTGGTTCTCCAGTGACATTCTGTGATGTCCAATTTGCCTCAGTTTGGCCACTGATTTATTAAATACCCTACTGGTCCTGAGGGGAAGTCCACCAAGGTTCTCCTGAACCTGGTAGCCACGTGGATTAAAAAAACAGCAGAAATAAGATTGCAGGCATAAAAATTCAATGATAACTTAAAAAAAGTTTGTCAAAGCTGCTTCGATTTAAAAGCAAAATGTAAAACATGACATGTCAATTATTTCTGCTTTATCCAGGTCAAGGTCGTAGTGGATCTGGGGTGTATCCTTGGAATGCTGGATGTTAGGTGGGAATACCCCTGGAAAGGAATGCCAGAGGACCACACACAAACACACACTCACTCATTCAAATGAAGCTCAAATTATGTCACGTGGTTAGACGTGTGGAGGAAACCAGACAACCCCTGCAGACAATAACCTAGGGTTCAGGACGGGACGGTAAAACCTAGAGTGGCTACCTACTGCTAGGGTGATCATTTTATTTTTCCTTGTTGACTTGTGTTTAGTGAAAGGAAAGTAATGATCAAATCTTATTTAATGGTGAGGGAAAACCCCACTTCTTTTGGGTGGAAAATGATCAAAAATACAACGTTTAAGAGAGATAGGCCTGTCTCACGGTACCAAAAAAAGGTCTCATATATATATATTGTTACAGTCTAAAACGGTTTATATGTGATCAGAATTGTTGCGTACAAAGCATTTGAAAGTTGCTCACAGTAATGAATTCGCCAAAGCTTGATTTACCTCGATGTCGATAAAGACAACAGAAAAACAAATGCACACAGAGCACAAGCAGGTCTCGATTAAGAAAATGATGGTCATCTATCACTGCCGAACCTTCATGCAAATTCTCCTGTTTTTCCAAGCAGGACAATTACTGCCCTCTCTTCTCTGCTCATTCTCTTTTTCTGCCTGTGTGTGTGTGTGTGTGTGTGTGTGTGTGTGTGTGTGTGTGTGTGTGTGTGTGTGTGTGTGTGTGTGTGTGTGTGTGTAGGTGTGAACACATTACCCTCTGCTTCTTTTGTGTCTTTGAAGAAACTCCGATTGTTTGATTTGAGCACAGATTATTATTTGCTTATCAGTTTCCCATAATTAAGTTGTTTTGTCTCGGCTTAATATAGCCGCGAGACGAAGCTGAGGACAGTGGTGCAGACGAGCAGTGGGAATCGTGGAGGAAAGGCTCTGACGAGACGAGAGCACAAATAAGGCATGTCTAAACATTCCAGAGTGCAAACAAACAACAGCTTACGATCACTACACTGCACAGCGGCAACAAACATGCTCGCTCCTCAGCACTAGCGCCGTAGTAGACGGCAAACTATGATCTGTTTATAGGTGTTTCAGATGGTTTACAGAATGTGGTATTGTTCATACCGAAAGATGTTTAAATACAACTTAGCTGCAGTATGGATAACATGCATGTAGTAACAGTCTACAGCATCCGGATTCTAGGCATAATGATCTGCCAATTTCTTTTTATACTGTATACCGAAGGATGTGTTACTTTTATCGACTTAACAGAGTGCTAAAGTTAAAGAGGTGAGTTTACTGTCAGTTAGTGTCTCTGTGCCTCTGTGTCTTATGTTCAAGTCGATATCTCAGTTAAGTCAAGACACAATATGGGACACAGAGGGATAGATAACCTCTCGGTAGCCCAGCATTTCCTAAAACAGGAAAAAATAGCGCCACAAAGGATGTAATGTGCAACAAAAAGGAAAGAAGTAGTGGCCTATCAAAGAGTAGTATGGGAACAGGAAAAGGGAGATTTCAATGACACAATGTCTCTCTCTCTCTCTCTCTCTCTCTCTCTCTCTCTCTCTCTCTGGTGTGACATTAAGAAGGACATTCAGCAATGCTCTGCCCATAGATCAGTAGGAGTTGCTGAAAATAGCGGGACGAGACGAGGATAGGACATGGGAAAGAGAGTGGGAGAGAAAATGAATATGACAGTGAGAGATGATGAAGGCAGACGACAAAAAAGAGAGGGAACGAGATCAAAGGCCATGTCTGACTTCCCTCCAGATAACGTGCGGCACAATTAGACATCCTCGACAACTTCCATTATGCCTGATCAAATATTTATCGCACTTTCCAGATGATGTCGTCCTCTCTGTCGGCCCATTTGCATAACAAATGGGAGAGACACTTAACAAGCGAGTGGAAGATGGGGGGTGGGGTGCGGTAGGGCAAGCAACGGGCAAGATATCGAGAAAGAGAGATGGAGAAAGAGAGCGCATGGTGGTGGTGTCAAAGTTCTGTTCTGGCTCCCTGTATTTCATTTGGAAACGACGAAGCCTCTGTCATCAATTGTGTGTGAGGGAGGGGTTAAGGGGGGGTGTCGCTGGTGACTGTTGAACGAGGATAGTTCGCCGATGCTACCTCTCAGAGCTATTAATCATTTTTGCATTGGGAGAACCGGCACCAAATTGAGCTCATCGGTCTCAATATTAACCAGGAAGCAAGGTACAAGGACAGGGAAAAGGCAGAGGGAAAGAAGCTATTCACAGACTCTTTTATTCATTTTTTTTCTCTGCATTTTATCTCTAGCTTCATGCTGCACAGGCTTCCCAACACTGTGCTGTATATCACTGTGTCTAAATAATGCAGTAAGTTTCAAATAAAGAAGCTTTTCTTTCATAACTTATTTGCAGTGTGCACTTGGCCAGAGCTGTTCTTTGTAACTGTGTCTCTCTACGGCCCTGGGCTGTAGAGAAAGCAGGAGAAATTAAAGAGCGGGGACCAGGGTTAAAGGTGACCGAGCCTCCTGACAGGACAGACGGAGAGGAGGACAGACATAACAAGAGAATGAAGAATGAGCACCTCCGCTCAGCTCTGACAACCCTGTGGACAGAATATGGATGACTCTCAGAAGCACAGGCATCAAACAGCCACCAACGTAGATAAAACCAACAAAGGTGTGGGAGTGCAATAAGAACAGGGAGAGAAAGAGCAAGAGGAGGAAAAAAAAAGCGTGGGAGAAGAGAGGAGAAATAAAATGATCTTGGCCTCCCTGTCTTACATTTGTTTTGCTGTCAGGAGGAGGAGAAGCCGTGCATGACTCAGGACTGTAAATCACATGTAATCAGCCTAGTGATAATACCACAGTAATCTTCTTCTGGTTTGCCAAGCTGACAACAAAATTAAAGACCTCCAAGTATCCAAATGTTTCACCTTGGCATTGACGGAGACGGTGTGACGATATGTTCGAAGATTTATTAAGAAGCCGACTCACACGGTTATCGTTAGTCATACACACGATGCTACATGGTTTATTTTGGAGAGAAGCCTTTTGAACAAAAAAAAAAAAAAAAAAGGAAAATGTTGACACATTAAACTCAGTCCAGGTTAATTAAAGTAACTTACCGAAAGAAGACATGGTCTCTGATTGTCCTGCTTTAAAATGTGTCCAGTACAATTGAACTCTTGTCACTATAAAACTGTGCTAGTCTCTCTCTCTCTCTCTCTCTCTCTCTCTCTCTCTCTCTAACTCACACACACACATTCTGAGATAGGGGTTATGCTATTGAGGAAGGCCTATCTGGCCAGTCAACGCTGCTAACGTGAAAGAATGTCAGTGTCAGAGATAGGATGAGTGCAGGAGAGGACGATGGTGCAGAGGAAAGGACACTTTACAGAGGTCAAGCAGAGAGAGAGAGAGAGAGAGAGTGTCAAGCATGGTCCTCAAATCTGGGTGAGAAAAAGGCAAGTGTGTGTGTGTGTGTGTGTGTGTGTGTGTGTGTGTGTGTGTGTGTGTGTGTGTGTGTGTGTGTGTGTGTGTGTGTGTGTGTGTGTGTGTGTGTGTGTGTGTGTTAGAGAGAGAGAGAGAGAGAGAGAGTGAGAGAGAGGTGTTTTCTTGGTATTTCCCTGTTCAAATGAAAAATCTCCACTGCTACTGTATTCTGGATACCAGAGGCCAAAGGTCAAGGAAAAACTAAGGAGTGTAAAGAAGGAGTTAAGTATAAGTTGTGATAAGGGCAAATCATCCGGACAGCAATATGTGTATATGAGTGTTTATTTGAGTGTGTATCAGTGTGTGTAGGAGGCTCGCAGAGTCACTGTGTCCCCTCCACCCCACCCGTGCTGCCACACATGAGGCAGCTTTGCTCTCCAGATGCAGCCAGCATTCCTTTGATAGGATGATACAGGGGTTGGGGACTAAAGCTGTTCCATATGACACTCCTCACATGGCTCTGTCTGACCACCTCTCTCTCTCACTCTCTCTCTCTCTCTCTCTCTCTACCTCTCTCTTTCTCTCTCTCACTCTGTGGGGGCAGAGAGAGGATTTCACAGGCACAACAAGAGGCTTGTGATGACAGGGGCCAGGCCTCGTCACACACCAAAGGATCTGTGTGTCTTTATCTCCTTTAGCTCGCCCACCAAGCAGTGAGGGAATAGAAAAAGAGCGAGAGGAATGAACTATGAAACGGCGAAATGAGAATAAACCCTTTGAGCTTAGTGAAGAAGATAAAAATGCGTCGAAGGATCTGAGCATTTCTTTTTCACTAGAAAGTACATGCATTGATGTATGAAGAGATGCAGAAACCCTTGGCTTTTTCATCTCGCGTCCACTCGACCGATTCATTCCTCCTCTCCTCCATGCTCCTTACCTTTTCCCACTTTTCTCCTCTCTTGACCTCCTGGGTGGGCCGTGCATTTTTTTTCACCCCCCATCTTCCTTCCCTCCTTATATTTTTTCAAGTGCTGCACTAGTAGGTAGGAGTTTAATCCCTCTCTAATTCCTGGAGCTGATTGGGTTTACAGGGCCAGGGATCAGGCGTGTAGACCAGTCCCGCACACGGTGCCGAAAAGCCAGGACCCCGGCCGCGGGGAACAAAAGGACGTCTGTTCGCTCGCCCCTCGCGCTCAAGAGGCTTACGGACATTTTTCTCATTTTTGAACAGCTAATATCTTGCAAAAGTTGTCTAATCTCTTTAAGTTTAAGTTGAGCTTTTGTAAAAGCCCAGGCTAGCTGTGCTTATGACTTGACTGTTATCCAGCATCGTTTAATTAGGTCAGAGTGGAACTGCCTGGTGAGGAAGACAGAAATACATCCAAGTTCAGAGCTTCATCACACGTTATTTAATGAAGCCCAATTTCATTCGGGCAAAAATGATGAAAAATCATCTTAGTTATAATCAGAATTGCATGTGTACCATATGTGCGCTGTTGCTACTTCAGTTCTTAGAATACAGACAACAGACTGACATCCAATCTGTTCCAATCAACATTACTCTTTTACATGTTCTCACTGTTCTGCTGTAACTATATTTCCGTATTCTCACCCTGCCATATACTTATATGAAACCTAATAAACACCGTCTCTCTTAGCTAACACTGATGTATGAGCGTATCTTATGACCCTGAGGTACAGGTGAAACTTCTTCAGTGACACACATGAGCTTCCTCTACTACCACGCTGGCCCGAGTGCAAGTTATAAAAGCCTAACTAATCACATAATTACATCCAATAAAGGGCTGAATGGAGAGGGGACGGACATGACATCAGTGAGAGCTGAAGCAGGAATGCTAGGATTACAGTTTTGTCCTCTTCTTATTTACCTTTGTAATGGGATCGAGACACAGGACACCGCTTTTTGACAATACCCTTTGCGTCCAGCACAAGTACATACTAATTCACTTATCCCCCTCTTGCTGGATGAGGAAAGGCTTGGGTTACAGGAAGCTAACCTGAGCTCAGATCCAGCTCTCTCAGACGTGAATCTTTAAAGGAGACAGGGTAGCGATCAGCGCACCTGGACATGCCATTGAAAGACTGGGTCAATGGGACACCAAAAGGTCACGAAGGCGTACGAAATGTGACGAGTTCCTGTTGGTGCTTGAGACGGCAGGATGAGGCTCATGTCGAGATAGCCACGTTTGTCAAACGCTGTGTTTTGTTTTGACAGTCTTGTCTATTATAAATATCCGGGATGATTAAATCACTCCTCCAGTACGGATGTCTCAGCGCTTGCACAAGTCCGAGATTCAGCTTTTAAAGGAAAGGGCAGATCAGCAGCTGAACAACCTTCCTAATGGCATCTGTACATTTCATATCCAGGCTGTAAAGTGTTTCCTCATCAAAATGCATGTATTGGAATTTTTTTGCCCATTCCAATCGGAGCCTAGTGTCAAAACCTGTAAACAAATAATGCACAAAATTTGATTCAAGCATTCTGTCACAAGCAGTGCACTCTAACGAAGTAACGTGAGTCAGAAAGCTACCAAACTGCCTGCCACCTTACTGTATGTGACTTTATTCCACAGCGCTGTTGAATTCTTGCCTGATCAGAAGGTGTGTGATTAATTTTTTATTACAACAGCTACTCTGACAGTAATGCTGGCTATAATTCTAATCACAGGTTTGTAATTAATGCACAATTTCTAATATATTAGCGTTTCTATGGTAACAGCAACCACACGGAGGGAATTTGGCATGTACAAAACATCTAAAGGTAATAATAAATTAGCTGGGTTTCTGCCTTAACATCACACGACCCCGACATTGATTATTTCTCCATAAAAACATGCCCTGTTGTATTTTCTTTCTTACTTATCAACTTGAGATCAGGAGCTCTATGACCTATAGCCCTAACCTTTGACTTTCTGGGTCACCTCACTTAGTGTGTGAGAAAAACGCATTTCTCTCCATCTATTCTTCCTTGTCACTCTGCAGATTCTAAATCTTGTTCTCTTTCTTCCATTTAATCCATCTATTCCTATATCACTGCATCCTACATATGCTCATCAGTTCATATATCATCAAGTCTCTGTGATCAGCCATCCCTGCTGTCCCCATTCCCATTCTCTCTCTCTCTCTCTCTCTCTCTCTCTCTCTCTCTCTCTCTCTCTCTCTCTCTCTCTCTCTCTCTCTCTCTCATTCTCTCACTCTCTCTGTAGACACAGATGTGCCAGTGCTGAGAAACCATGGGCCTGGTGCGTTGGCACAGAGCGAGAGCTACAAAGAGCGTCTGATTGGAAGCAGCGGGTGAGGACTTTTAACGAGAGCCGGTGAATAGAGGCCAGCGGTGAGCCAGGCCGCCTCTGCTTTACCCTGCTCCTTCACACACCCAGCTGCCTGGCTCCATCAAAAGCCACCCGCAACAGGCGGCCTCGCTCTGCCTGCCTTTACCTTTGACGCGCACACACATCCACACATAGTCAAGACCTGCTCTTAACACACGTAGGCGTTGCAGGGGCCTGAAGCCTGCACACTTTACACACACAAAAAATATATTGGCCCTGTAATTCTTTCTCTCTCTCTCTCTCTCTCTCTCTCTCTCTCTCTCTCCATACATATATATATATATATATATCTCCCTCTCTGTATCTAGCTTTATCGCTCTTCCACACTCACAGACACACACACACACCTTGTTCCAGAAGCACAGCCCAAAATTTTGAGATGCCTCTTAATGCCATCAGATTGCCAACAACTGGGAATGAGTGGAGCCTTATCATCAGTCACTTCAAGCTGTGGCAGAACAAGTCACCCCTAGATAACAAAGTCCCTCATTATTTCACCTTCTTTTCTGTACTCGAACAATTATTTAAAAAAAAAAAAAAAAACCTCATGCGCTTCTCAATTAAAACTCCTTTCACCTTAATTCCAAACACTGAGAGAAAGAACGGCTCGTACAGCCAGTCGGTTAATCTGTCCGACCCAGAATCGCAGCACATATTTCACCAGTGACATTTCATACTTGTGGAGTCACTGGCCTTTTAGAGGAGTGACCTTTGCTATCGATCTCGACCCTCTCCGTCCATAAGGGCTGCATGCTGTGCATAGAGGCTTATTTTCCTCCAAGGGGAGAAGGAAAGGTGGCGATGGCGGAGACTGCATTAAAGTGTAGGTGTAGAGTTCTGAATATTTAGGTCTTATACCTAGTCTTAGTTCAAATCATATTAATAATACTTAATTATTGACATCATTTTTTTAATAGTGCTTTACTGGTTAGCATAAGATAAGATGTGCATGTAGGACTGAAAATTGTTAAAACAATACCTTAACACCATAATGTCGGTATAAATAAAAAGTGATTTAATTCAATAAGAATATCGCACATAACCTGCTAAGGAAGACTAATCAGAACTAGAGTAATTACATCATTCTCTAATCTTCCAAAAATAATAGACCTCTTATGTTATTCCTTAACTTGGGAATTTGGCAAAGCTCTCAGACATTCTGTTGTTTCTGTCTCATGTTTTGGACCACTTCGAAAAATATGGATGCTGTGCCGCCTTGGTGATACTAAATAAAAGTATCTTGTACTATTTTGGGCATTGGTATGCTACACTGATGCCGGTCCAGGATTTAGGGCCCCTGGAAGACAAGCTTGAGAAACAAAATTGGAACCCATTCTTTCTCCATCTCTCATTTATCATTCCTTTACTCTGCACAAAATGAAGACATCTGTGTTTTCAGGTTTACTAATTAGAGACTTAATTACTGTAACTGCAAAATGAACTTGATGACTGGGGGTTAATTGGCAGCTCTTGGAGGCTGGGAAAACAACAAACAAATCGAGACCTGCTCTCTGTATGTGTGTGCTAAATTACCGCCATAGCTGGAGTGTATAGATCAATGTATAATCAGATAGCTGACGAGCCTTTTGAAGGCCTGGAAGCCAAGATTAGCCACTCAGTTCCCTATTCAGCCATAATTAAGGCCTGTTAATTGCTACAAAAGGCCATTCGCAAAAAGATTCGCACATTACTCTCCTGGTTTAAAATGGAGTCTTTGATAGCTTAGCTCCAGACAGCCCCCACAGCTCACATGAGTATGCGTCTCACTTTGAGTGCAAAACAAGTCCGTCCGTGTCTTTGTACAGGATCGATCTGATTTGATTTTCACGCTGACTATGGCTATGAGGCTATGGTGTTGCTCGAAAGAAATCTTTATCTTGGAGTCCACTGGTCTTAACCCTCCATGGCATTAATCTCTCTCTCCGAGTGTAGCAAGCCTAAGCACTGAGTAACATTTCAACCGCTCGTACTCCATATACAACCGTGAGGAAACATACAGTAACAATGCATGACTTTGTACTAGATCATATCGTTGGAGCTAGTGGGTTCTTCGGTTTGCTAAATTTGCTAAATTTAACGAAGGTGAATTTCCTGTCATTGTCGCAAAGGATCGAGTTCAGTAAATTAATGTGATTTTATAATTCGTGGTTTCATCATTTCTTAGCTTTATCTGATATATACACTACTGAATGATGTAGAGTATGTTTTTTTTTTCACTTTTTCACAAACCAAACAAAATGATATAGAATTTAAACAAAGAAACCTATTGAAAGCAGGCGATATATATATATATATATATATATATATATATATATATATATATATATATATATATATATATATATATATATATATCATGGTAAATGGTAAATGGTAAAGCACAAAAGTCAGCTATTGACTACCACTCTGGCTCTTTGGCCCATTTATATTGACTCCTATTGGTCTTGGCTAATTGCGCTTAAGTGCTAAGTAATCGGCAGACTATTGTTGCTTTGTGAATTACTAATCAACCCAGCACAATTACAGTTATTGTGGCATGCTCAATGAGATGTTTTAACAGCAGCATTAATATCTCAACTAAACATTTTTCTTTTCCTTTCACTGCATAGACAGTGTAGCTGTGGTTCCATCTCTCCTCCTCGTTGGTGTAAATAAATCATTTTATTTCTAGCTACAACCATTCAACAGTGGAACAAAGAGCGTTTGTGATACACATCTCAGTCGCTACTAAGACATCCTACAGTAGCAGCTGTAAATGGTAATGTAACTGGAATAAAATCTAGTATTATTTCATACTCCAGAAAGGAATACCTGATCGAAATGGAGACTTCTTTCAGTCAAATATATCCTTTAAATGTTTTGATTTTAAACCTTGGAGAATTGGGCCTTTCATGGCCTTTATCACAAGGGCAAGTATTGCACTAAAACAAGGTGAGCTCAGAAAAGGGAGTGAAAGATCTTGTCTACTTTTCATGAGAGACCACTTTCTTTCCACTGATTGCATCTGACGGTGTATGGGAAGGTGAACAGTTTGGCACTGTACTTCCTTTAGTAACTCTCTTATATGATGTCGCTCAGGCTGGGTAAATACTGTACCTGCATTATACTATTCGTTTTTTGTTTTTTTTTACTTTGTCTCTCTGCTGTTTGCATTGTTTAAGCCCTTATAATGGTTTGTTGTTTTTGCGAAACGCTCGCTGATTCTCACCGTCAACACAGAAAGGAGTTTCTTCTAAAGCGTATATGTACGTTGGTTAGTAAATATAAGTGGAAATGAAACTAATTGCACTTTTTTTCCGAACCCATTTTGAGTTCAGATCCTGGTCACGTTCGGATTTCAACGCATATCGAGTACATCACCTAAAATGGACCTACACTGGATTTTTAAGGAACTCCTACAACGTCTTAGTGCATTTGATTTTGTAATGAGCTCCATGAACTGTCTGTTGCAAATTCTGCACCCAAAAAAAGAAGAATACCTTTGCTCATACGCATTAATGTTCTGAAACGCATGAGGTCATAGCTTGTTTCTGGATGGCGCGTCCTTAGCATGCAGTAACTTTTTTTTTAAGACCATGCATCATTCTCTCAATTATCAGAGTTGGACCAAAGCTGCCTCTTGGATAAAATGTATCAGGGCTTGAAAGGTATTAAATCTAAATATGAACTATGCGAATCCTGTTCATGATAAAATCCCATCTGCAGTTTTTTCCTCACTCTACCCTATAAGTAGAAGGGGAAAAGCGAAAGAGAAAAAGAACCATGGATAGTGGGTGAAAGCAGATGGATAAGGGGATGAGAAAGACAGGCCTCCGAAACAATAGTTCCCCTTTCCTGCGTAGCCTGAACAAACACGTATGTCTCCTGCCTATTTACCTCTTTTTATATCTTTCTTCCACCGAACCCTGAGCAGACACAAAAGGCATTAAAGTATTACGTGCTAATGTTTTTGGAAGTGTAGCAGGGAGGTAGCATCTAGCGGCCCCTTAAACGTCTGGAAGGCAGCACATGGCAACCATTAGCGCAAGGCCCTCTGTAATGCTGCTAAAGCTGCCTAAGGCTCGCCTACTACCTCCCAAACTCTCAATGCAGCACACCAAGACACAGGGACAGTGTGTGTGTGTGTGTGTGTGAGTGTGTGAGTGTGTGTGTGTGTGTGTGTGTGTGTGTGAGTGTGTGAGTGTGTGTGTGTTTGAACACACTGCTGGACCCTGTGTCAGAGGTCCATGAGGGCACTCTGTTCACACACACTCCTCAAGCCCCAGGGATGACACCCTGAAAGGTACGAGGCTACGACGAGAGCACGGTGCATTTGTAATTTGTTTGGACGTTTTTCATTAAGAACACACATGCATGGGGTATTCCTTAAGGCAAAAAGGAGCCCCATTGATTTCTACTGCTTTCCTGAACAGAAAGAACATATTAATTTCAAAATGTTTATCAACACAGAAGCCAATACTTGGTAACCAACTACGTACAAGAAAATCCTGCAAGGCTATTATAATCTCTCAAAGGGCATGGTGAAATGGAAAATGTGATGTGTTGAATCACCTGAAGATATACTTTCCGGACTGGGCGCATGCAGTATTGTTTGCTTGTTTGTTTGTTTTATTTGCATCCCAAATCCTACGAGGCTGACGTTTGAGCTGCTAGCTCTGCGTTTATGTGCCTTTGGCAGCGGCTGTAGTTTGAGGCCCCATAAAGCCGGCAGTGACAGTAATGAGAGAGCTCAGTCCTGCTGCTTTATAGATCTGCTCCACACCCACTGGCAGTAAGAGCCAGGGACACTAGAACAGGGGTTGTGGAGGGGGGAGATGCTACAGGAGAAAAAAAGCCCTCCCGTGCACTGTAAGTGCCCTAACACCGACGGGGAGTCAAATGTAAATTTTTTGGTGAATGTGGGCAGAGGAAACATTATATAGAACGAATTAGATCTTTGCATGCACTCTGTTTATTTTAAAACCCGTTTGTTTGACAAGCAGGGTGATGCTTTTCGTGACTGAATTCTGGATCAGATGTATTATTTTACACAATCTATGCAAGATCCAAGTTTACGTCTGCAAGACCAAGCTAATGCACATTTCGTTTGATTCGCTAACATGCGCAATAAGTGCAACACTTTCCTTTACGTCCGTCGTGTGGAACACACATACCTGAATGCTTAAGGTTAGCCAGTGGCAGTAGGCCAAGCAGTACCGAGACCACACACAAACATACACACACACAACTCTTCAACGAGTAAACACCACATCAAAACAGCCTGTGCTCATTTCAGCTCACATCCCTCCGTGGTATAATTGGGAAAATGTGGCCTCCATTAAAACTTGCTGACATCACTTAGCGATGAACTAGGCTGCCGAGAGCTAACGAAGCCAGCGTGCTAGCCGGGCCCGTCCGGATTTCCCACATCCAGACACCGTTCCGTTTGGCTCCTAGCAACGCGCCGCCTTATCGGCCCAGTGTTCGTAAACAAACTAAGCGCCAGCGTCAGATGGACATGCACAGTGAACATGTTCAAAAGTGTGTTGACGGGGCTCAAGACTTAAATTATTTGCACATGTGAGAAGGACTATGGAGCATGGTGTCAACTCCAGCTTTGGCCATGTACTGTAAACAGCATGGGAGCCTCTCAAGTTTCACCTCCATTGTGCATATGTATGTGAGTAGGAGGGGAGTCCCAATTGGCTAAACGAAACCCTATTACAGAGACAATATGGTTTTGTAAATTTGCTTGCCCTTGTCATTCTCTCCCTCTCTGTCCCTCTTAGCCCCCACCACCACCACCACCACCACCCCACCCCACCAACTCACTCTCTTTTCGTGTCTTTCTCTAGGCTATTCACTTCACCTAAGAGGCTGGAAAGGAGAAATGTGTGGTTTCATTTCGGAGCGAAATCTAATTAAAACATGGTTAAGTTCACTCAGAGAGCTCCATTACAAGCACCGTGTTTGAGATTCGGTCTACAGCCGCCCGGCTTTCTCCATTAACACCTGCTTCTTTTCCAATTAGCCTCTGCAATAAAGACAAATGATCCAAGGGGGCCCAATTAATTCACTTCTGTCAAAGACTCCATAGCCGTACTGTGTCACTGTGCTCACACAACACAATGCGAGCATGGGTGCCTAGATAGATACATACTGTACACGCACTCGTGATTTCACACACAAAGACACTAATATAGCAGAGCATATCCTTTATGGTAACTGAAACATGTCACCACCACTTCTTATATCTTCCTTGACTGACTTACCATCCATATGACCAGGTTTAAGTGCCTGAAAATGACTTTAAAATCACCTTCTTACATGTAAAAGACCTGATGAATCTTTACTGCGTTGTTACAGCACACATGACAGAGCCACTGTTTTTTTTCCCTCCCTGGAGACTGTATAGTTACACAAATTATGTCATCCTTATACGCATATAAAAGGACAGATTCTGATCTTGATCGTTTTAGTGAGCTAGTGTTTCTCTATATCTCTCTCTCGCTCTCTCAGAGGAGCCAAATTCCTCTGATTTCCCCCGGGTTGCTTATTTGCCGGCTGCACCACTCCCATCATTCATCACTTGCTCCTGTCCTCCTCTGTTTGTACAGCAGATCACTGTGTTTGTTCTACCTGCACGTTCCTCTGCTCGAGCACAGCAGTGCTGAACAACAGCGCAGGACATCCCCCTTTTTCTTTAGCACTGGAGACAGGAGAGGACAAGGAGGAGGAGGTGGAGGTGAAGGAGGTGGAGGAGTGATCAGACAGGTGGTAGCTTGTTGGAATAGATGCCTAACACACAGAGTAGTGTTCCTATACATGTGGGTATGTTATAAGCCGCACTTCCCAGAGTGGTTGATGATTCTGAGCATTTTTTTGGAAGGAATTTGATTAAATAATCAACATGCTTAAAACAGATCAAACGTTCCAGGAGCATAACGCACCTTTTGCTTATCTACTGGCTTTTCCCACCAGGAACGGTGACTTTTTACCGATATTGCTCTAAGCACTACAGAACATGGTCAAATATGTTTACTCATTTGATCACCCTCACCCTAACACAAACTGGTTCTTTCACTTGTTCTTTTAATAATTAATATTTATTATACTATTAATAGATTCTTAGCTTAAAAAAAAAAAAAACAGTTCTTCTAGGAACCTTTTCTCCATACAGTGTAAAGTTCCATATAAATATTTAAGGCAAAGACAAGCAAATAACACTAACACTGATGGATTGAACTGTGTTGGTCAGCTTGGATACTAGCATATCCTCGATTGTTGTGTGCAATATTGACTGTTATCTAAAAAATCAAGACACTGAAGATCACCTGTCCAACACTTAATCTGGGTTTTGTCTTCTTTGCAATCCAAGGCACTTCGGGGATTGGGAAGGAATTTTTTTTTTTTTTTTGGATATGTCACTACTTTGAGCTGAAGAAGAATGGTGAGTACCTGAGTGAGGCCAATTTAAGAGGGGCCTCATGCGTGGATGTACGGCAGAACCCATCACTGCTTTTTTCTTATTAACTCTTTTCCATTAACTTCCTGCCTCGATAAGATTTTAATCAGAACCCTCCTTGACATTTATCGTGTCGCGCCATAGTGCCTTCGGAGTGCTTCGGCCATGTGCGGACGCCTTGTTCTCCCCCTGTCCCTTTGAATGGGAGTTAATTTGGAGTGCATGATTTATCTTGGCGGGACTAAGCATGACGAGGCCACCACCTTTATTTTGTTTTTCAAAGGAAGGTCGGGCGGGGGAGAGCGTTATTGCGGGGTTGTCCAGTGATTGCATTCGGCAGGGGAGAGTGAATGGAGAATCGGCGTGTCGCCGGGGCTGCTTTTTTCCAGAGCACGCATTCAAAGGGCAGATTAGGCGTCTGACCGCGGGGATGACGGACGGACGGCTGGCCGTTATATGGACTGACAATGGTGTGAATACCTGACAGGATCAAGGCTGCCGTGACTAGTCCTGTTAGCCGTGTTCTCTCACTCCCCCTTCCTTTTTTCTTCTCCTCCTTTTGAAGGACAAAAACCGTTCCAGTTGAGTTAACACTTCCTCTGCCATGAGCATGGCTGCCCATCACACATCATGATGATATCGGTAAGAAAGGCATGTCAAATGCATTAGCATGCTTAACATTGAGATTCACGTTTCTATAGCTTTTTTACAGAGTTAATACACAGGTCCATCTCTAACAAGGGGCCATTAACCCTGTGTGTGTGTGTGTGTGTGTGTGTGTGTGTGTGTGTGTGTGTGTGTGTGTGTGTGTGTGTGTGTGTGTGTGTGTGTGTGTGTGTGTGTGTGTGTGTGTGTAAGCCACCTAGGTGACAGCAGACAGGTGACAGCTGCCATGATGTTGAAGGCCAGAGTGCCTCACAGCTGCCCATATTCACACAAATAATAACACACACACACACACACACACACACACACACACACACACACACACACACACACACACACACACACACACACACACACAGCTTGACCATAACCTTGGCAAACAGCAAACATGTCTGGCAGTTTACAGGCCATACGTACCCTATTTTCATTCCTGAACAGAAAAGCAACATTTTGATCAAAAGATCCCTACCTCTTTCATAACTAAATAAAGTGCCCTATAAAGGTGGTTCCTCCATATGAAAGATTCCGGCAGATGTGAAAAGCAGCTCTGCCAGGTCTAGCTAGCTATTCCGTGTATAGTGATGCACTATTTGTGATTGCACCGCCACTGACCACAACCTATTGTCCTGATTCATCGTTCCTCGACCTCAACACATGTAAATGAAGATGTGTCATAATAATTTGGTTAGAAGTGAAAGTCATTACCTCATGCTGATAGAAATCGTAAATTCAAGAAATGATGTTGGCCATTGCATTAAACAGCCATAACCTGTAAATCTCTTTGATATAAATACGGCCTTGCAACCTAACACCTAAGTAGTGGGTGTTAAGTGTGCTGCTTGAGGATAGAGTTTCTCACAAATTATTAAAACCAAGGGCCGATCCAGAAAAAAATTACATCACCGTATTGTGTTTGTATAGTCACAGAATGCTTATACTGTCCCTTTAATACCTACCTTTAGCCATTACTGGAAAAAAAAAAAAAAAAAAACTAATATAAGATCAGCTGATGGAGGCAGATGCTGACAACAACGTGGTTATCTGTACGGGTCAAGTGGCTCCGTGTCACGTCCTTCTCAAGTGATCTGTCTCAGTATCACTGTGTTTGTCTGTCTCTGCTTCTGTCTCTCTTTCTCCTTCTCTATGTCTCTCTCTAACACAAACAGCCTATATCTAAGTAAGAGGGATATGCACTCGTGAGAATCAAATGACCCTAAAACTCTTGTGAATAACCTTGGCTGTAACCTGGCCTGGCTGAACAACATAGGACCCAAAGCGCTTATAGAGACGATTATAAATTCTTAAACAATAAAAATGGTCACCATAACCCGCAAAAAGCCTTACAGAGAACTCAATAACCAGATCTAAATAACCGCACACGTTTGAGTTTATACCTCACATCTGCCCCAGTCACTGGAGGCCTAAGCGAATGTCAAGGTTGTGACTAAAGACATGACAAGGGCATGGTCTCTACATCTGCAACCAATTACGGAGGTGGAACTGCCTATCCTGTCCTCCATTATGTTACCATCCCTCTGACCTCTTTGTCAAAGAGTAAATAAAAGCGCCTTCACCATATGGAGGAGGGTACAGATGTGGGTACATGCTTACCAACGGGGCTTGGCTAGCTTAAAAAGAAAGAAATGTAAAAATAATTCTACTAAATAAACCTCTAAATGTCCAAAAACAATGTTTTAATGCCTCACAGTCACTGAGATAATTAATGCCCTAGGAAGGCATTTACCGAATATCCCCTAGTTATTCCTTCATACAAATAAATACCATTGTAGTTTAACACTATTACATTTTTTTCCCTCTTACTTAAAGAAGCATTCGCATATTTATATAACGATTCAATTATATGAATATAAATTCGTATTAAACATTTTCCAATGAACATAAACTCTGCGGCAACGATATTAATTTAAACGTCGTTCGAAAATCCCGATATATTATTTCCATATGACAAAACACACAAAAGTCTAGAATCTTTCCTTTACACATAGAACACACACATCAGTGTGTGAGTCCACAGTGACCATCCCCTCTGACCTCTAGAGCTCACACACCCAAACAAATCAGTCCACTTTTTTTTTTTTTGTCCAACTTCCGTTATCACTTTAAAAAACAACAACACGCCATGGATCTGCTCTGGAGGATACCATGGCTGGGCAACAATGGCTTTGTTGGTTCATTGTGCTTATTCCCTCCTCCTTCCCAGTCCTCGGATCTCTGTTTCGTGCTAATTAATTTAATCCTGTAAGCAGGTGTAAGCCTGCTTGTTAAGGAGCCAAGTTTAGGCTGCCCAGAGCAAAGTTCGAGTGAACACAGCCCAGTGATTGTGAAAGGGTGGAATTAAAAGCGGGCATAAACAACAACACTGAATTGCCCAAACGGCAAGCGGAAAATCCTGTTTAGGAACCAGACAGCAGGGGGTGAAGAATAGGCTTGTTTTTTTCCTCCTTGGTCTCTAACTTACTCGCGTTCCCTTTTTTATTACTTTCTTTGGTCTTTTTTGTTGTATGTATCATCAATATCTTTTCCCTTCCACTCTTCGTCAGGACACAAAAAAGGCCTAAAGAAAAATGGGACACCAATGTTTGAAGCAGTGTCTGAAGAAGTTCCTTTTTTATATCTCCTCCTTTCTTCCTTTCTTCCTATGTTTTTTTTTCTTGCAGCCTTTTACAGGGCTGTTTTAAATGTGCAAGGTACATAAGGGTCCGTCCAAGGCTCTGGTGTGAAGGATCAGTATTTGGCATGGCCGCCCTGCTGGAGAGAGGATAAAGAGGTCCGTGTGAGGGAGCAGCATTTGGCGAGGGCCGCTTGCTGGAGGACAGATAAAATGATGCGGCCGAGAGCTTTTCAAACGTTGCCACCGCGTTGAGGCCAACCGTGCCAGGGACGGATCCCTTTTCCGGCCCACAACGTGCTTCCAAGAGCCCCTTGGCACCAGCAGGATTGGGCTACAGGAAATAAATCAATGCAGAAATAGAAGGGCATGAATATTCTTCTCTATCTCTCTCTCTCTCTCTCTCTCTCTCTCTCTCTCTCTCTTTATCTCGCTATCTCGCTCTCACTAAATCTTGACCACAGTCAATCAAATGCCCTCTGCATTTTCCCCCTTATTTCCCCAGAGCTATCATGATCCCAATCTACCCAAAAGCACATCCTCTTTCAGGCCCTGAGCTCGACAGCACTTTGCTTTTCTTCTTCTTTTTTTGGTCCTTAGGTCCCTTTTTTTGTTCTTCATAAGGTGTCAGCAACACAAGTTCACCCAATACATTCCTTTCTGCTTGTAGTGCAACAAGCTATTGAGCAGAGATAAGCCCCTTTTAGAAACGAAGGAGAATTTAATTCAGCTTTGAGTGACAGCAGGAAGATTTATCCCCTCCACAGACAATGCAGGCTTTTCGGGGACTTTAATCTCCTCCAGACAATGGTGTGTTTTTCACCCCTCGTCCTGGGCTTTTCCCACGATGCACGCTGATTAGCACGGACCGATTGGATGCTGGCCATTATCTCTCATTTTCAGTGAATCGTCCGCATTTGTGCAGAGAATGGCAAAGGCGGACCAGGACGGAAAGAGAAAGAGAGAGGGATGGCGGAGGGGAGCAAGAAAAAGAGGATGAGAATGAGGAAGAAAGAAGTAGTTTTGTGTGCCAAGTTCATTCATGGCCTTAAACATGTAGATGCTGTTTGAGGTTAGGAAACGCTATCATAGACACACACAGCGAGAGAGAGAGAGAGAGAGAGAGAGAGAGAGAGAGAGAGAGAGAGAGAGAGAGAGAGAGAGAGAGAGAGAGAGAGAGAGAGAGAGAGAGAGAGAGAGAGAGAGAGTCACAGGTATGAAATGTTGGAAATCAAGAGAATCTGAAGAGAAATTGGGAAAGCACAAATCCACAGAGGATTTGAAAATATAGATGAGAGAGAAATCTTTGGGCCTCTTAGACCGAATTCACGATGCTGAGAACATCCACTAAGCCAGAAAAATACCTGCGTGTGCTTCTTTTAAGCAAGGTGCAATGCTTCTGGATCTTTTTTTTCCCATGAAGGTCTCTCTGTTATCACCAACTGAGTGCCAATCGTAGCCTTTGCTGAGCCGAGCATCTCAAATGCCAAAGCAAATCAACTCTATTCCATTTACATTTTGATTTATCACCGGCATCCTGGCATATATCTCAAATCTGGACTTGCCAATAAGGTGATGGACAATATGCTTAATGGGGAAAATACGTATGATGTCAGTTATCGAGCGCTATTGATCAAAAGTCTATGACGTGAGCGTGTACGAGAGATATAGACGACATATTTTGGCTCGGTTCGAAATGGACAGCGCTTTAGATTCATAGTGAAGGTAACGTTGAGTAAACACTCGCTGTTGTTTTTGTATATTTAAACACACATGTTCATAATCCTCAGCACTCAAATGTAAGTTCTCCGCATTCAAATCATACTGAATCTCCCATACCTCTGTCAGTCAATCCAACAATTTTAAAATAACAAACCCTGCACTTCTACAGCCGAGTATTTTTGTATTGCTCTGAAAAGCCAACCCACATGATGTAGTGTATTCCCATGCTGGGAGTGAGGGAAAATAAATATTCCTCTAATTACAGAAAGAAGGGAAAAGACACAGGCAGATGTCTAAGATGACAAACCCCAGATGGGTATCTTAGCCTGGGACGTGGATGCCTCCTGACCACGAGGCTGGACAGAGACCCACAGCACTCTCGCTGCAAACTTGTAGCTGCAAAAAGAGACGAGTCCCAGTGATTTTAGAATCTAAATATTTGTCTCTAAGCTTGGCTGCGGCTTCTCAGCTGACAGGTCGTACGCTATATAAGTTGATGCTTAAATGGTAACAGATAACAACAGTTTCCCAGCAATACTGGATCTTATAACACATGGTAGTTTTTGTCTCATGGTTTTAGTGTACAGAACCTCATTTAAAAATTAATTAATCATATCGTATGGTATCGTCTTTAGGGATTAACCCTCCTCAAGCCAGTATTCAGTGCCTGTGGCCAGGTGAATGGAATTTAACTGAGAACTACATGTGATGGAGAACAAGAAATGCTCTTGCATTGTTCCTGCAGGAAATCCCTGCCCACATTCATACCTGCTGGTGTCTCACCACAAATCGCACCCCTTCCAATCTATTCACCCCCGGTGCTCAGAAAATGCCTTCTAAGAGAAAGGGTCAAGAACCTATTACCAGCTTTGATAACAATGACCCCCAGCCATGCTCCCCCACTCTTCTACTTCCAACCACCCCTCCTCCTCACTCTTCCACTCTGTCGGAGTCCATCCATCTATCTTCCCCTCTTTCTCTTGGCACTCAGTCATATGCCACAGAATTTCAAATTTGGCTTATTTTGGTGTAAGAACCTGAACATGACTGAGTGCAAAATGGTTTGGATGAGTGACATGACGTCCAAAAGAGAGCAGGAAACAGCAAAAAAAAACAAAAAAAAAAAAACAATTGGTTGTTCATAACTTTTCTTCTCAGCCCCTGTACAACTACACATCTCCTTCGGAGCTATTTTTCCATGTCTTCGGTTGTTCCTTCGTTTTTTTTTCCCTCTCGTTTTTGGCCCGCTTGCGAGTACTCTGCATTTCACTTGGCCTAGTCGCCGTCTTGCTGCGGCGGAACGGTTTGGAGAACTCTCGCGCCGTTTTTATCAGGATGACTATTTTCGTGGCACTGCTCCCTCTTGCTGCACCCCTTTCTCCATCCGAAATAGTCTGTGCCTTAACGAGCCCTCGCCCGTCCCTTTTCCCAGCTATAAAAACAAGGCCGCGCTGAAGATGCTTGGAGGATGTGGTTATTATTGCGCTGAGGCCCGGGCCAGTTTCAGTAAATGATGCTCCAAACATAGCCTGAAAGGAATGACTTGGGCTTCTGCTCATCATTCCTCATTTGCACAGGCCATGAGTCAGCCATGGTGATATTATTTGTTCCAGTGAAAACACCGAATCTCTCTCTTTCTCTTACACACACGCACACAAACACACACACACACACACACACACACACACACACACACACACACACACACACACACACACACTTTCCCTGACTATACTTGGCTTGGCTAAGTAATTCAAAAAACATGGTCATAATTTGCTATGACATGTTTCATTTCAGAGCTCCGATCAGATAGGCATCTCTATTGCAAGCGTCCTCTGGACAGGAGTAAAGTGGGGCTATTTGGACTGACTGGGAAATGGGTTTTTTTCATGGGCCAAAAATGACCTGGAACCTGAATGGCAATTCTTTGTTTATTCTTTTGCTTGCATCCACCGAACTCAAATGAGCCATATGCCCCCACATGGATGTCAAGTCAAACTGTCCGCCTACATTACTGAGAGGAATGCCATTAAAACCAGAAGGGACTTGTAGCAAAACTATAATATTAACATCTAGAAAGAGACCAAAAAAAAAAGTGTTAGTGTAGATAGAAGATAAGAGTTTTAAAAGACACAGAGCTGTATTTACTGGATTCAAAGTCAGTGGTTGGATTCTGTAATTTAGTAGGTTACCAAAGCCAAACTAAGCCACAAAAATGAACATTTTCTTCAGGCAGAGGGAAACAAAGTGGAGTGAAGCAAGAGTAAGAGAAAGAGAGGTGAGTAAACGCTGGCCAGTGACCTGCTGAGGTTTAATTTGGGTGAGAGTTGTGCAGGATGCCAGAGGCAAGCAGACATGCATGCATGCGGAGACACACACACACACACACACACACACACACACACACACACACACACGGGGGAAATGTCTTTTTGCCCTTCTGCCACCCTTATAGAACCATTACTTCCACCCACACATTGTCCCTGATGGAGTAACTCAAGTAAGAAACCAATCACACCATACACACACACACACACACACACAACCACCCTGCACATGCCAAAATAGCCCATACACTCAGAGTCATCAAAACATTACTGTTTAGTGGAACATGATCCATTGCATACTAATTATAACATTGGAGATTCTGTGATACTAAAGCCTTTTAACTTTTAAATTAAAACTGCTTTCCGTTTTACAAGTATATGGGCATACGGTAATTAATGTTGCTATTATGGCTAGTAAAGCTGTGGTACAAATATTTGTCACTTTCTGGAGTCAATGTGTGTGGTTAACTGAAGCTGTAGCTTTCAACTGCATCAGATTCTTCTGCTTGTGATTTGATTATTTATGATGGCACAACACAAGTCTATTATAAGTTTACACACTGAGGCAAAGACGGAATGTGTTTCTGTCCAAACTTTACACAAGACAGATTGTTTGGTTCGCAGACATATAAAAGCCCCTCGGTATGGACATAAATTATGCACCGTGATGGTCTCCATTCATCCTATTTGTGGAAGGTGGTGCATGCGTGACCCATTTTAGCCAGATGTTATCAAAACAGATAAACCACAAACACTTAATCCACTTCCAAGCAGGGTTGAATCTCCTAGAAACAAACCCTGGGGAGAAAAAAAAATGTTCCAAAGATGGCCAGAAGAAGCGCTCCTAAGTCAACAGTGGTAAATGGGCGATAATTGCTCGCACTGCTTCAACAGCTGTACAAGCTGATGTGCTCAAAGAAGGAAGAATAGCCCCTTTCAGATGGACTCTCTGTCCCTTGGGCACCCCCTTTTTAACCCCTCCCAATTCTGGTGGATCAACTGTAAACACATTGCAGCCCATTCACTATGTCTTTGTTGCTTAAAGCCCCATTTTTCTTGGCTGGTGCGAGCTATATCGGATGCTGTCGCACACAGAACCGAATGTTTATTATGATATCTCACAGTATGCATTCACACTGCATTGACTTACAGTTTGGTTCCACACAATCTGAGTTTCATAAGACAACTTTTTTTCAACTGGGAGGAACTTTCCAGAAGCCACGTAATACAAGACTGACACAAAATGAGGACCCGAGGGCGGTGTCCGAGGTCAAACGTAAGTGCAGCCAAATTGGATTTGTCTCTACCTACTTCTTATTCCAATGAAAAGGGTAATTAACAATGTCTGGCTGATTGAAACAATAGTCCCCTAGTGCAACAGATAAGGCGCTCCAGCCGGAGGCAGTCAGACAGAGTTCCTGCACTTCAAAGCCTTACCGGAGACCCTGGACGCTATCGGACACTAACCTGATTGGGAATCCAATTTAAGGAAGGGGGGGGGGCTAAACTCACATAACCAAAACGGTGAAACAAAACCAGTTGTGGACCCTCGCCTCCTCCAAGAACAGTTCAGCGAGTCTGTCATGACATTGGGAAGCACAAAGCATGACCTCCTGGTTCGATTGGAAACGGACCCCACATCTAAGGACAGGCCTCCACGCCATAATCGAATCAGGCTTTGCAGCCACATCAGGAAAAAAAAAAGTTTGAGAGGAAAAAAAAATACGACACAAATCTTGTGACTGATTCTTGACTAAGGAAGTTGACAAGGTCACTTTAAATTAATGGCCTCCTTGCGTGCAGATAGCTGTTACTATGTGGTTGTTGCAAGGCTTGAGTACGTCAGAGCTGACAGTGGAGGCCATGGGGCAACATGAAGATTTCCCTTAGCTGTGTCGTACATGCAGTGAAATTATCAGAATGACAGGTAACAGTGCACAGTTGTGGTGCGGCTGCAGAGCGATGAGCTCATCACATATCCTGCCTGCTCGTGACATGTGCTGGACTTTCCAGTGAAGCACAGGTGTTTACTAAAACAACATTTAGGAATTATGATTTATGGCATTCGCAAAAAAGAAAGCACACTACATGTTTTGTCCGATGCTGTTTCTGATCGAAAACAGATTATTTGGTTGGAAACGATGATCAAACAAAAATATTTGAAATTGTCCCAAGTCAGGAAGCGCTCTTGATTTTCAACAAATTCGTGGCTATTAAGAAACTATCAAAGATAATCGATTATTTTTGATCGGTAATGTTTTTTGTTTTTTACAAAAAATTACTTCTCTTTAGGTGTTAAAGGGGGAAAACGGACGCACGGTTACATGACTACCTTAGCATCAGTCGGCAGTTGCTTGGCAAGACGCGGGCTAGTCATTTTAAACCATTAAGCCGTTAGCAGACACCTGTAGGCCTGAAAATAAACAGGTTGTATTTGCGCTTTCTCTCTCTCTCCTCAGTAAAACTCTTGACTTAAGGCAGGATGCTCAAAGCCAATAAAAACAGATTTATTTATGTGCTTTCATCATGTAAACACGCAGCTTCACCACTACAGTACACAAGATCGTCAACTCGAGCACACCACGGCACACGTGGACACACGTCCATATCTCAACACTCTGCTTTCAAATGTAAAAATTGTTTTCCTGTACAGCTGAGAAAAACAAAATAAACTCCACACAAACTCATACAGACCACGAACACACACACTGCAGGTCCCATTTACACACACAGTGTCTTGCTCTGTGCTGCTCTAAGATCTAAGATCCTCTTCTATATATTTTTCAGACCTTTCAGAAGCCTCTGTTCAAGCGCTGCAGCTTTAAATGAAGATGCATGAGAGAGTAAAATGAAATTCCCGCAAATCAAAGTTGTGACATTCGCATGTTATACAGCTTTGTAGGCTGACAGGAAGTATTACCTTCACTGTTTTTTTTTTTTGTTTTTTTTTTAGGAATTGAGCATTAGGTTCCATTTTTTTCTGGTGCGTTACCATGGATTTTTGATTACGCAGCCAAAGCTGCTAGTTTAGTTCCTAGGCTTTTGTTGCTACTATAAACGCATCTCGTGTTCCACCGTGTCACATGCAGACTGACACACAACCCCACTCACGCTCTTAAACTCACCCTAGCATGCACACACACCCTTGACCTTTTACCAGCAGGACTCTTATTAGTCAACGAGCAGGTTTGTAGCATCTGTAGCCCCTCCTGATTGACCCAGTGACAAAGATCTGATGGCATTGCTTATATCAATTGAATAAAGATGACACTGTGATAAAACAGCCACATAAAAGTTCATCGAAAGACACGGAGAAAGCCGTGGGGGTCTGCTCTTAATTTCCCGCCGCAAGCTATTTAATCCATGGTCGTGATTAAGGTAAAGGAGTTATTCTTGAGTATTTTATTAAGAGGCGCTTTAGGCACTGGAAGGAGGGCTTTATTGCTTCTCAAACAGCATGCCATACAATACAAGACAAACATTTGCTGTTATTTCAGCAAACTCGAGTCAGATGTGGCAGCAGGTTTTTTTTTCTTTTGTTTTTTTCGTTTTCAGGAGAAACGGGGCATCAAAGGCAAGTCTCTTAAAACAAAACTCTTCTTTTTTTGCACAGGTCTTGCCCTGAGTCTGGTTCCGGTAGATAAACACAGAGGTGTCAAAAGAAAGCAGGAGAATCCGCTGACTTGTTTTAATTAAAGACCCGGGTGCTGATGTGCACACTGTGAAGATGGAGAGAATGCTATCTTTTCAGCACATTAGTGTATTTTGGCTACTTGAGACACGGAGCACTTCATAAAGCAGCAACTGACAGTCATTTAAATATTGTAGGATCTTACACCTTGACTGCTTCATGAAAAAACACACCCATACTAGAGACAAACAAAGTCTCCCTGAGGACAAACCTCTGTCTGTAGAATATTATTCCTTAGAATATGAAATAAAATTAATTCCCAGACCGACCCGTTGACCTTCTGAAAGATTTGACCTCGATATTTGTTATATCTCAAAAAACTGGTAAGATGTAAGAACGTTAGTTGGTGCGCATTTCATCTACAGTCTTTTCCATTTTTTATTTCACCAAACTGCTGAACATTTAGATATCCGATACAGATGGACGTTCGGTTAACCAAACCTCGGTACATCGGGGAAATGAATCTGTCAAACATATATCTGCTCTTAATCCTCACTACTGATGCAGTAAAGGAGGAGGGCAAGCTGTGGGCCCTAAACCAATGCGTATCCAAAGCCCTATGACCTCTTGCCATTCCAAATATGTCAGTCAAACAGAGAAGAATAACAAACAAAAGGTTGCTAAATGATCTCAGGTGGCACAGTAAGAGGAACGTGCGACCATAATGTGTCGACCTACACTCAGCTAAAACCAATTACTATAAGTGGTGTTAGGTCTCTGATGTCACAATAAAACAAATATTTTATAACTGCTCAACGCCTTTCGGATAGTTCTCTAAAGTCTGTTCACTGCTGTAGAATTCTTGGTGCTGATTATTGAGAAGGGGTTGATTGATTTTCTATATCATCAGCTCCGATCGTAGTACCGACCGTAGAGAATGTTTTTATATCCACATGCACGTTATTGTTGTTTCTATAGTAACAACGAACAAAAGGATTTGTACGATGGACGCAAATAATTTACATAATCTAATACTAATAAGAAGCAGATTCAGAACAGTGTTGTTATTTAACAAAGAAAAATGTTGTCATGATGATGTGTTCTGTAGGAAGACGTTTTCACCATGGGAGACGGAGGACTTTCTGGTTGCTTGGTAACATGTCAAACTGGGTTTTTTTTTTTAACTTGAGTTATCAACAATTTTTTTTTTACTCTTCTGACACCTAAAACAGACAGATCTAAATGTTCTACTTCTTTTTCCACTGTTCTGCACATGTTAACGTGTGATACATCAAATGCATGAGTTTAGGGTAATGAAAGTTTTAAAGTGGTCACACTCTGAAGTATGCTGCATACCATAGAGCTTCTGTCCCATTAAATGCAACTGCAGTGTCCTGTGTCCAAAAAACTGACAGAGCTGTCTTCAGAAGGAAAACATTTGTTTTAAATAACTTGGCCCCAATTAAAAACTTTAATTGACATTTTCAAGAAAACCTCAGAGACATTTGTGAATGGTCAACTCAGGAGCGGAGGAAAAGCCGCACAGGCTGGCATTCTGACCGCTCGTAAAACACGACGCAGAAACCGGATCTTCATTTTAGGTTCAGCTGGAGGATGTGGCTTAAGTTGGAGAGAAAGAGAGAGAGAGAGAGAGAGAGAGAGAGAGAGAGAGAGAGAGAGAGAGAGAGAGAGAGAGAGAGAGAGAGAGAGAGGGAGCAAAAGTCACAGAGTACTCGGCTTGTTTGTGTGTGACACTCAAGTCAAAGTTTCCTTGAGGGATGAAAGAGAAAGTGGTAGAAAGTGTGATCGAGTCCATTTTCCTAATCTAAATGGATGGCTGTATAATTATGTTAATATTACACATTTATTATTAGTCCTGTCTAAGCACTTTTAGAAAACCCCTGATGTATTTTTAATGACCAAACAAATCCCAGAAGACAACGTACAGTATGCTGTGTGTTCTTGGCCCAACTGCAGTTAATCCAGGTGACCGGGAAGGGTTGTGAAATTGCACAAGCACTTCCTGTTGTGTCATGTGTTCTCTCTGTACAAGACAAACAGTGTTACAGTACGTTTGTCAGCAGCCAGGCGACTGTCTGTGTAAGTAGAAGTTAATGATTATCTTGAAAGTGGACGAGGACTGAGGCGTCTAGCCAGTACAGTACATCCTTTGCCCTTTGAGAGGATGCTAATCTTGCATAAGGCTCTCCTCTGGGGATGTCCCAGCTGATAATGTCAGAGAGTCCAAGTTTATAACAGAGCAATTTGTTTTGCACTTAGAGTTATGTTCCCTCTCTCCCTCTATCTCTTGTTCTGGATTGCTGGAGTATATTAAAAGTAGCTAAATGGTGGGGTTCTGTTACATCTAAAAAGATATAACGTACATGATAAGATTTATTATACGGTATACCAATTTCATGTATATATATTTATATAAATACATTTCATAAATCATGTACCCTGTTCGGTGTATCGTGTTAAACAGGGCAACTAAACATGAATGGAAGAGAGCTTCCGTCTTTCCTATACAAACAGCACTGCCCAGCTTTATAGTATAGGATAGAGGACTGTCCCCTTGCACCCAGACACTGCGGCCAAACATGGGCTCATCTTGGCAAATAATGCAGTAGTTTTTTTCTGGCATGTTACATGTATACCAAAGAAAAGAAACAGTGGCATGTATGCAGTTCTGTTTGTCTATAGTTAAAAACTTTATCCCCATCAGGATCACTGTGTATCTGGAGCCTATCCCAGGACCTCTAGGCACTAAGTGGGATTACATTCTGGATCGAATGCCGGTTCACTGCAGGGCAGCATGCACACACCTTCACATGCTCTCTTACAGATAGGGGCAATTTAGCATAGTCTGTTAAATGACTAGCATGATTTTAGAAGGTGCAAGGAAACAGGAATACATAAAGAAAATCCAAGCAGTGACACAGTAAACTTATAACAGACAGCAACCTGAGGTGTGGAGCAAAATGGGTACCCTGTTGACAACGCTGGCGATGGCAATGACAATAGGTAATAACAGAGGGTCTGAGAAATAATACAAAGCAGTTTACAGTTTTCTGTCACTGTGTCACTTCTGACGATCACGTACATTTAGAACTTGGTGATGTTCGGGTGTTGGAGTTCTAGTAGCTATGTTTTTTTTTTCTTCCAGCACTCTTTTCCTGTCCAGCTCTGGAGACGAAATCGAAGGACAAGGTCAGGAGGTAGATGTTCCTTGGAAGGACTGAAATACTTCAAAATAATGATGACGAACTTCTGCTACATACTTTCACAAAGACACCATATGACCAGAACCCCCTGCCCCCTGAGTTCCCGCCTCCATCCTCATCCACACCTCCTGTCCTCTCTCTCTCTCACTCTCTGTGTCCCTCTCTCTGTCACTCCTCCTCATTTCCATTCCTTCACCCTCCCCCCATCCTCTTCTCATCTCCTTTTCAACAAGAGCAGTTTGTCAGGGTCAGAAAGCAATTCAAAACCCCTATTAATGAGCAAGGGAGAGAAAAGTGAGGTATGGGAGGACAGGGGAAAGAGTGGGGGGTGGTACTGAGGGGTGCCGGGGGTGTCTGCCATCAAAGCCGACAAGAAAAGAAAGCCAGGTGGTTGTGGGAATCGTGGCCGTTTTCGTCAGGACGGAATCTTCAGCGTAATTAGCAAGCCGGATTGGGACCCTCTGAAGCAGGAGGATAGCTCCTCGGAGGGTAACAATTTGCACTTCTACAGGAGCCGCATAGGGAGGACAGAAAGGAAAGGAAAAGGGAAACTATGGTATCTTTTATTGGGGTGGACAAAGCTGCCGCATCCTTTCAAAGGCCTGTGCCGAGGCTTCCAGAGCAGAGGAAGAGTGAGAGAAATAAAGGGGGGGGGGGGGGGGGTAAGACAGCAATAAAGAAAAGGAATTAAAGAAGTGGACAGCAGTCGGAAAAGAGGCACAAATGCCAACATGCAGTTCACAGAGAAAAACGAAGGAAAGGGAGCAAACAGAGCAGTGTGTGTGTGTGTGTGTGTGTGTGTGTGTGTGTGTGTGTGTGTGTGTGTGTGTGTGTGTGTGTGTGTGTGTAGACAGCTACTGACATACAGCCAACCTACAGATACTTCCAGAATTCAACAGGCCTCTCTTGCTAATGCCACCAGTCACAATCGTAAGAGAAAGGAGAAGGGACATATCAGTGAGCACAAAGTTTTATGGCAGCCCTTAATGCCCACGATCTTCACACATGGAAACCAACGACTGCGTGCTGTTTCCCATATTAAACCAAGTTAAGCTAGTTACTGTACTAAAACCTGCATTAAATTTACTCCTGATTTTTTTTTTTATTGTACACATGATCATGAGTTAACAACTAATAAGCTGACCACACCTACAGATATACATCAGACCTGCAAATTACAGTATTATTTACAACATAGTTTAGCAATGTCATTCTTTTTACCATCACCTAGCTATCAGAGAGTGCGGTATTATTTTATATATGATATAGTAGTGCTGTTGGAGTCCAAGAAAGCAACCAGTGCTGGTGTACAATATTGGAACACTATATAATGTTGTGATATGAGCTTTCGGTCCTTTCCCGGCTTTAGGTCACCATTTGTTGCCCATCACTCAGAAGCCTCTGTTCGCGCACTGGTGCACATTTACACTTTGGGATGTTGTTGCAATTCAATATTTTCCTGAGCTGCTACATCATTACCGCGGTGCTAGAGTTAATAAGCCATCTTGAAATGTTTTGCTGACGGCCCTTAAAAAGCCTCTTCTCAACATTTCACTAACAATATTGACTGGCACTTCAGTGGATTCTTGCATCACTAACTAGAAGCTGTATAGAGTTTAACCAGTAAAAATGAAAATGATAACAATATATATATATATATAATAGAATGCATTCTTTTTGTTATTGGGAAATAATACTAAATGGGGACTATTGGGCACTAATGGGCACTCTCTTGATCACAAGTAGAAGTAGAAAATGTTTCTAAAAGACACACACATTATTATTTCAATCTATCCTGGGACAAAGCGTTCCCAAATTTTCCTAATGACACAACATGGAGGAGAGAAGATGAGTGAAAGAGATAAACATAAAAGTCGGGGCCTTTGAACGTGTAATCTGTGGCGGACTTTAAAGCAGCGCAGCGAACCGCGTCCGTCTGGAGAAGCTGCTCTATTGGGAACAGCATTCACTTTCTTATCACCAAAGGATGGAACATCAAAGGCTGAAGAAGTCCCGTCTGTCCCAACACAGCCCACAGGACAGGGAGGATACTGACTCACCCACCAGTATGGGAATTTCAGAACAGTGGATTTACTGTATAACATGTATCGTGTGCTTGTGTGTGAGCATGTGTGTATGGACCATGACCAGGATGATAAGAAGCAGTAAAGATCCCCACAGCAAAATCACCACTTGCCTCTTGTATTGTAGAAAATGTGTCAATTTACACAAAAGTGGCTCGGCTATTTAACGCCACGAATCCAAATCAGTTCACCAGTAGAACATCAGAGATTAAGGGAGTGGCAGGAAGTATACACAAAGCATGTATGGCTCAATACATGGTAACACTGGTGAAAGATAAATGAATCATTTACATGTAATTATACAAAACACCTGCACCGGGGCTTTTGCATAATATTGTAGTTTAATTTGCAAACAGCCATCAGACAAAAAAACACAGTACATGATCATTGTAGCAAAATATCTTACTGGATATGTGTCAGCGTATATTGTGTGTATTTAGCTTAGCCTAAAGAAGAAATGCTAAATGGTGAATTTATATAAGAGATCAAGACCTCACACATGAAAACGTGTATAAAATTCCATAAAGCTTCGATTATTATGCACAATTGGTTCATTAGTGATTTTCTTAAAATGTTGTTAATCAATGATTAAGAAATGCAAAGTCAGTGACTTTTATATCACAGCATAGAAACCTGACAGCAGTAATAACCTTCTACTCGGTAAGAGCTCCTATGATGTATAAACATTTGTAACGTGCACAGAACAGGGTGCAGAACATAAACAGCAAATAATAATAAAAATTCTCATGTAACAAAAATCTGATAATATGTTATTTAACATTTATCAAGGTTTGGATTTATACACCAACCCAAAATATATATACTATAGACATTACCATTTTAGGACCAACATTACCAGCTCTGACCAGATGATTCTGAGTTCATTATTTTTCTTTGAGCTGCAAGTGCAACCTCATGCTAACATGCAAAGTGTTTATGTCTCGATATGCAGCCAATAAGCTCTACTTCCAGACATTTGAACTATTGATCTGGGACTTCCAATTTTTCTTTTTAAACTTATTAGAATGAATATGTACACACAGAGGCAGTGTGAATTTAATTCTATTTACAATGTACAGTACAGACAGTACAGTAGGACATAGGAAGGCAACTGTTATTAGATACTACACGTTGGCAAGCATTTGCTGGAAGGATATCATGCAAAAGAGAGAGAGAGAGAGAGAGAGAGAGAGAGAGAGAGAGAGAGAGAGAGAGAGAGAGAGAGAGAGAGAGAGAGAGAGAGAGAGAGAGAGAGAGAGAGAGAGAGATAGCACAAGATCTCAAGAGTCCTATGAGGTGTGGGCTGAGGAGGGCCAAAGACAAACAAATCAAAACCCTGTCAATTGCTGCAAGGGACTAAAGTAGCTCATAGTGCAAGAGGTCAATATCCATATTGGGAGAGCAGACATCTATCAAAACAGCTTATTGTAGGCTTTTAGCATCAGGTTCAGAAACTGCAGACATAGATATTGCAGATTACGGGATCCTTCATATCATTAATTGGTGTGAATAACACACCCTGGTGTGAACAGGTGATCTATCTATCAGTCAGTCAGTGGCTACATTAGCTTGGTGCCAGACTAAAAAGCTTGAATTTATTTCCGCATTTTATCATTTATAAGGACATTTAGTGTGATGATGTCTGATAACATGCAGGAATTCGGGAGAAAAAAAAATGATGTTGTTACCCCCCAAAAATAAACAATAAAAACATACATATAGTCAAGAAGTTATAATGCATACAGGTCCTTCCCAATATGAAATGTAGTAGTTCGCTCTCCAATCTTACAGATTATATAGAGCTAGCATCTACCTGCAGTCTAAGGCATTCGCTTGGCATGCACTTTAAAAATTATGGTAATATAAATAACTAAATGTTCTAATTTGTATAATTAAAATTGTGTAAAGGTGTATAGACATAAAAACAGGCAAGCATAACACACATCGAATGTTCATGTTCAATGTCATCACATGCCAACAAAAAACCTCTAAAAACAAACTCTGGAAACTTTAACATTCACTTAAAGCATTTCACAAACAAAAGCAAATCCACTCAACAATGCATAAAAATGACTAAAAAAGCAGTGTATCAACTTTCAAAATCTCGTTTTCAAAAATATCTTTAGGGAATGTTTAATGTTTAATGTCAGTATGATTAAGTAAAAATATGTCCTCATTTATGATGCAAAGATTGTAGGGAAAGTTTATTTTGTTTTTGTGCATGTTTATATAGCCAACTGTAGAGTACATGCAGAACATGCAGAACGTCACATAGATTTTAGATTAAAAATAAAACATTCAAAGTATGTTAATGTTTAAGTGTTCTATTCATAATGTATTAATATATACACTATAATAATTATTATATTTTAAAATTATTATTAAATATTTTCTAATATTTTCTTTACTAACAGTTTTTTATAATTAGTATTTTTTACTAAAATTATTTTTGTAATTATTAATTACTTATAGTTTAACAATGTAAAATTGCTAATAATTAAAAGCTCTAATACTAAAATTGCTAATAATTAAAAGCTCTAATAACTAAAGCTCAAGTACAAAATTCTCACTTGGATTTTTTTAAACATACCTAAACATATTTTAAGAACTATAAACCGAAGTTGCACAAAGAAAGAGAAAGCTATTCCTGGAGTACGTTTAGGGGGGAAAAAAATGTCAAGTCTGTCCCACTTCCATGGCTGAGGAGCAGCAGACAGAGTAGGTTGTAACATGATAAGCTCCTCTTGTGCTCAGACATGGCTGTTTTGTAATGGCTGTGTTGACTCGGCCGCATTCGGCGCCCTGCTCTGCTGCACACCATATACGTCTGTTTCTTCAAAACGAATAAATAATTACAAGTAAAAGAGCAAATAAAGACTGTTGCGTTTGGAGGATAAATGCAGCAAGACATTTAAGTCATCTTTAAGGCATGTGCGTATACCTGCCAAAACACTGCCCCAGTAAGGAATTGCACCTATTGGATTTGGAGAAGAAGAGAAAATGATGTACTGCAGTCCCACTGTCTGCGTATGTGGTACACAGAAAAAAGAAAGAAAAAAAAACACCTCCACCTGAGCTCTATGTGATGTCATAAAAAGGTGCCATAAGCCAGACAAGAGAAAAAAAGAAAGTGGAGCAGTAATGAGTGGAGAGTGACTAACAAGGCCAGGGCCAGGTTTGTGCCGCTTCACCCTCCAGGAACCACAGAGTGCTTTTAAAGGTGAGTAGATCTCAGGTGGGCCGGATCTCAAAGCAGAGTGCCAGTTTGCACCGCCTGGGTAGCACCCTGTCCTCTATCCCTCTCACACCAGACTGGACTTTACTAAGCACAAATTCAACCAAAAAAAAAAAAAAAACATACTGCAAGTGCATGTGTGTGCATACACAAGAGAATGTGTGTTCTGAATGTAGTATGAAAACCAAATTCCATCAAATTCAAATTAGCCTCATTGTGCTTAATGTGAATCAATGCCTCGTTGTTAGGGCAAACTAACACACACCTGTGGATATGGAAGTCATTTTCATTGGCTTGCAGTCACAAATGCACACTCACGAGCAACCCCACCCCCAACGCACACGCAGACATTCATTAGGCCAGTTTATCACCTTTCTGACCAGTCACACGTAAGTGCCACTTCGATTGGCTTTTCACAATATCTTCTTATCAAAGACAAACCTCCAGCCCACAGATTATGTGCAGCGAGTGTATACTGCTCCTAATCACTTATACACCATTAGTCTGCAGAACAAAAAATCAGATTGTATGAATCCGACCTCCGTGACCATAAAAATCTAAACGTCAGCCATTGTGATTGTGTAAATCTACTGGTTTGTAGTGACGGCCTAAGCCTTATTGCAGACCGTGCACACGGTTCCCATCACAATTTTATAGTGTTGTGGCTTCATTTTATTACATCTGTCAAAACATCATAGCCTGCACAAGAACCTTGTGATTTGTGATCCATATTTTTGTCTTCAAAGAGGGCATCAAAATGAAAACAGCTATGTTAGACCTAAAATGTCTGATTAAAAAAAAATAATAAGTAATGACTCGACAATGCTTTTGAGCTCACAAGGAATTAGGCAGTGTGCTTCAATAAGGTAGATTCCTGCAGGCTACTTAATGCAACCCTCGCTTTACATGTGTCTGCCAGCCTTCTGTGCTTTCCTGGACATGTGCTCACTGATTGTGGTAATAGAAAACAGGAGGATTTAATATAAGTCAAAATACTCAATATGCGATCACCCTGACTTTTCAGAATGCAAGGCACTTTAACACTTTACAGTATATATATATATATATATATATATATATATATATATATATATATATATATATATATATATGTGTGTGTGTGTGTGTGTGTGTGTGTGTGTGTGTGTGTGTGTGTGTGTGTGTGTGTGTGTGTGTGTACTGTATATATAGTCCATGCTGCATAGTACCAGCTAAAAGACTCCAAGGAAAATGCCTCTTTTTCTGCTATACTCAGCACTTTATTACAAAACACCTTGGTATACTGGATATCTATAACCCATTAGAGTCTGCACAATCTAACCCTGCCAATCCATATCGATGATTTCATACAAGGCGCTGCAGGAAACTGTCATGCAGATGACTGCTCTTCGGGGATTTTAACCGGGTTGCACTAATTTGTGATTCATTCACAGCTACCCTTAATCATTTCATTAAACTATTTTATTAGACTATTTTTATTCATTCTTACAGGTTGTTGAATTTTTATTTATTTATTTATTTATTTTAGATTTGAATGTTAATATGCATATACACTGAAACGTCTATTGATTTTTGTTGCAAAAATAAAGAAAAGAATAGAACAGAAACAAGCCCTCGAGAAGCCTTTGCATGTTGTAAAGCTAAATTGATTTATTGGAATGGAATGATATTTTCTATTGAGAAAGTATACTTCTATAAACTTCTAATTCTAATACTAGAAAGTGTTGTTGTTTTTTCCTGCGCGCAAATCCTTCTGTGTTGATGCACAGCGACGTTAACTAATACGCCAAAAAGGTATTAATGTAAGTGTGTATAGTTACTACAGGTGGAGTGTTATTTTGAAACACTACTCAGTGCAGCAGTATGCGGTTTGGGACGCAGCCCGAGTTCACACTGCGCCTTTAGGACGCTGTTGTTCCTGTAGGTTAACTGACTATTCGTGAAGTTCTTCAGTGCCGAAAACTGCAACGGGCATTTAATTCGTTTCATTTAAGCCGCAAAATATGTATTTAATCTTCATGAAAAACAATAAAAATTCTAGATTGCCGTGTCCCGTGTAACCAAAATCAAGCTTTAATGAAATCAGATAATTTTAGGCTTCATTTGTAATTAACATGCGTTTAATCCGTATAAATAATAATAATCATTTTCATTCGTAATTACTTTTACTATTACTATTTAAAATAATCATTTAAATTAGGTGCATTATAATAATAATAATAATAATAATAATAATAATAATAATAATAATAATAATAATTATTATTATTATTATTATTATTATTATTATTATTATTATTATTATTATTATTATTATTATTATTATTACCTAATATTTTTATTACTGTTAATAATATTAGTTAATAATAATAATAATAATAATAATAATAATAATAATAATAATAATAATAATAATAATAATAATTTATTATAACCTCTTTTTTATATACTTTTTTAAAAAAGATTATATTACAATTAAAACATTTCATAATAAATAATTTACCGTTTTATTTTTATCCTTACAACTTATAAATAATATTTCTATCGTATATAAATGATCCTATCCGTTGTGTGACCATGTAAACGCCGTTTCACTCGGCTGCTTGGTTGCAGTTACATTGCCGATACATCATATATATGAGTTCTTACGTATGTCCATGAGTTATTATAGGCCACATTGGACAGATGACATTTTTGGTGGGAACCTTTTTGACTGAGTGTGTCGAGTCCAGCTGATGTGTTCCTGAGCTTTTCGTGTACAGAGCCTGAAAACGTGGAGTAACACCGGGAGAAATAACGCACAGGCCTTTGGGCTTTCAGTCTTAGAAACTGACTTGAGCGATGCATCGAGACGATGAAGAAAAGGACAGAAAGATGAGGAGCTAAAGGAAATGTTCAAAATCACTCACAGGTGTGTGTGTGTGTGTGTGTGTGTGTGTGTGTGTGTGTGTGTGTGTGTGTGTGTGTGTGTGTGTGTGTGTGTGTGTGTGTGTGTGTGTGAGCAAAGACACGCTAAAGCTTAGAATATCTGTCTCACTTTACCTTCCTTAGCTTTAAAATGTATAAACAGGGCGAAAGTCATATAAGCTACAAGGCCTAAAGCTTAAAATGACTTAAATTCAGGTGCCGACATTTAAGTTGATTTAACTTTCTAAATAGTTTTGTGTAGGATGAGACCTGAACAATGTTCATCAACAAGTAATCAAGTCAAAAATGATAGAACGTTAATTGTGAGTTATAACACCACCCATGGTCAAGAGATTGGAATAAACTAGAAACTATTAGAAGTTATACAAAAATCAAAAGGTAGAAAAATACCATGTGATGCAACTGATTTATGAAACAAAAAAAAAGTTAAATAAAATCAATTTAATTTAAACACACATTTTTGTAAATTCAGACTCGTTAAAAAAACATTTACTGCAGTAATATATAGCTGATCATATTGCAAACAATTGACAAAAAGATATAAAATAAAAAATAATTCTAAAATAAATAATAATGATAATTAAATAAAAACGTAATCGTGCGTAATTAGAGTACTCACTTATTTTTAAGATCTGGTACAATATTTATGTTAATTGCACTAAATTAGCGCCAAACAATTCATTGTAAAATCATTTCTATATTAACGCTATTGAGCTGTAGGACTACAACGGCAACAATCCACGAGATACTGTTGAAATACACAACTGCAATTTTTTGCCCAGTCACTATAGTATATATGAGGTGTGCAAAACTACAAAATGACCAAAAAGTGCATTCCTTGGCCAAGTCCTCAATTGAAAGGCACATTAAAATATGAATAAATTGCTTCATGCAAAAACCCATACAGCATGCAAATTTTTACAACTTAGAAACATTTCCAACTTAGATAATTCCAAAAAATAATTTTGTTTAGGAAATTAGAAACGCCTAGCATGAACATTTTAGGCTGACAATACACAAAAACCGTCCAGATGCGTATTGCACACTTCCCTTTTGCCATACAGTCCAGAAAAGTGCAGATTATTTTGTTTCCCAACATACATTATTGATCGCTCTATATTTCCACATGAAGGTAGAAACCGGAGCAAAGCGATGTGCTGGTTGTAATGTAAACAAGTCATGCGACATCTTCTAGAAAGTAAAGCTGGTTTCGAGCTGAGTCCACGAAAGCATCTAGCCATTTTGTTACGAATTCACTACTGTCTATCGTATCCACTTGTCCGGGAGAGAGTTTTTCCTGAGTGCTGGGGTCGCCATGACCATGCGCAGTGCGCGAGCGCCCACTATTTCAGAAGCCAGGAATATTATTTCACAAGACTCAATAAAAAAAAGTGAACTATTCCTTTCGACAAGTTTTCGCTAACTTTTTTTTGCGCGACGTGGTGAAAACGAAAGAGTGTGATTGTAACAGCGCGATGCTCTTCTTCTTATCTGTAAGTTAAAAGCGTGTGGGCCAGCACATCTCCAACTTCTCACGTAAAGCGCAAAAAAAAGGACCGTGCACGAGGACTTTGGGCATTAAAGCTCGATTGAAGTGCCATTGGAGAAAAGAAAAAGAAATGAAATGTAAGCAAACAAAGACGGTCTCTCATCAGGAACTAATCAATGAAAATGACACATTGGTGATCTGAGCGAAGAGTTCGGAGACGCGAGCGGCCGGAAAAGAGGAAAGACGCGAAAAGAAGGGAAAGAAGGCACCTACTTTTGGCCAGTTTTCTCGCCCTCGCCTTGGATCTCATCTCGTCGGCTTGCGGATTCCTCTCGTCCTCCTTGAGCTCAGAAGCGGCAGCAGCACTATCTTCATCTCACGAGCATTGTCAGTTCGGACACCTTCGCACATGCGCACAGGCCATTCAATCTGACACCGTCGTTGGGGCCAAAAAAACTTTCCAATGTATTCATCATCATCACTTTTTTTGTCCTATCGTCTCTCCTTCAGATCACTTATCTCTTTCCCTCCTCCTCCTCCTCCCTCGCTCCGCACCATCTCGCCCCTCCAACACACACACACACACACACACACACACACACACACACACACACACACACACACACACACACACACACACACACACACACACACACACACACACACACACACACACACACACACACACACACACACACACACACACACACACACTCACACTCTCTCTCACACACACACACACAGCTTCTCTGCTTGTTAGAGAGGAATAAGTAGTGTAGTCCAACCTGCGGAATCAGCTCCGGAGCCGGACGAAGAAAGTGCTTGAAGGGGTCAAGGTCGCATCGTATTGCAAGGTGATTCGTGCATTTAACTCATCCAGAAAATATTTAGTCAAAAATAAACACTGGCTAGAGTAGACTAGCTGTATGAAATATAACCGAACCAAAGTGCATTATGATTACTATTACTAATATTATTATTGTTGTTGTTGTTGTTTTTATTGTTGTTAGCGTCGTCATTGTTGATGTAATAATAATAAAAATAATAAGAATAACAATAATAATAAGTTAGTAATTATTATTATTGTTATTATTATTATTATTATTATTATTATTATTATTATTATTATTATTATATGAATTATATGAATAATAATATGAATAATAATAGTTATTTTTATTATTTATTGTTTATTCTTGCGACGGAAGTGTTGCTAATATTGAATTGATTTTAAATAAAAATGTTGAAAAAAAAAATGATTCCATATCCAGCACTCAGTCCATCCTCTTCACACAACTGCAAAAAATTTTGGATTTTTTCCGGTAATCATCTGTGCACGCTGATTTATTTATTTGCTTGTTTGTTTGTTTATGTGTGCAGAGCTTTTCAGAAATGTTGATTTCATATAAGACATATACATATGTGCATAGACACAGTTATTGTTTCAAACTTAACTCGTCAAAGTCGTGGCAAGTCTGAAGTCTGGGGTACTGAAGGTAAACGTGAGGAAGAGAAAGTGGAAAGGAGAAAGAACGTGTGTGTGTGTGTGTGTGTGTGTGTGTGTGTGTGTGTGTGTGTGTGTGTGTGTGTGTGTGTGTGTGTGTGTGCGTGCGTCTGCGTGTGTGTGCGCGCGCGTGTGCGCGTCGTGTGTGTTTAGTGCAGACAAGGTAAGCATGTCGCCCCTCGCGTAACGTGCCACTCTAGGTTTATTTTATATCTGTATAATGATGGCGCGGTAAACAGCTTATTTTTCTGGCAGGTAGATCCAGAGAGCAAAAATGGGCAGAAATGTAAGTACCATTCCGCTGCATGCTGTGATATGCATGATTCATTGAGATTAATCCAAATTCCACAGCTCTCTCTAAATTCGGAATAAAGTTGATCTTTAAAGAAAGACATACATTTTGCATGTGAGATTTCTTGCAAAACCTTCCTTGCAACAGCAAATGGTGAGTGTTTGAATCTGACATCCTATACATTTGAGGATGGAAAGATGGAGTAGCCTAATCAAATGTAAAGGGATTTTTATTTTCGGGAAACAACAGTCTGTGATATTTGACAAAAATATGATACACTTAAATATTTACATTTTATAAATCACGTTAATTGATTTTTGTTGATTTTATTTCATGATAAAATTATTATTATTATTATTATTATTATTATTACTACTACTACTACTACTACTACTACTACTAATAATAATAATAATAATAATAATAATAATAATAATAATAATAATAATAATAATAATAACGTATTATTTTACAACACAACGTATTGTGTATCAAATATAATAATTGGACCCAAAACAGTTAAGATCAGAGAACGCTTAACATTTCACATTCTATTTAAATTTTAGATTGTTTAAATAGTTTTTCCAGAAGGTTAGACAAAAAAGCTTGACAACGATGCCTTAATTGTGATCAATGATGATTCTTAGATATTTATTATCTAAAGGATCTTCTGTCTTTTTAATAAACTGTTGAACACAGCCTTTTCAGCATCACCACCAGGTTCACAAATATAGCGACTAATTCCATATAGCGGATATAAATCACAAAATTGTCCCTTAAGCAGGTTTTTGGTCAATTTTATATTCAGTGATCTGGCTGTGATGTTCTTAATTAGCTTTAAAAAGCCTTCTTTTGTGAAGCAATAGGTGATGACATAATCCTGAGTAAGAATCAGATTACGACTAAACCTATTGAGCAGTCGTTCAAGAAATGAAAGAAATTAATTGTAGTGTTTTATATATATATATATATATATATATATATATATATATATATATATATATATATATATATATATATATATATATATATATATATATACCTCACCTGATTTACTATCACATTATTTTCCAGTATGGCTTATTTGAATATAGTTTTATTTGCATATACACTTAGTGCAAACATAGAAGACTAACCAAATTCTACCAAATTCTGTTTCCAATTTCAACATTACTCTTCGTGATGATATTTCATTTTGTATGTATGTAGTTATGTCTAAACCTTTAACCGTCCAAACGAGCCATTTCATATTCGTTCCTGAAAGATGCACATACAGAAGTAATGTGACCTATAAGCAGAATACACACCAGACCAACGTGATAAATGCGTTGTGTTTCTTGACCATAGTCTCAGAACAATTGAAATGCAGTTCATTTCTCTCGCGGGCGGGACAAATGATTTCATACAGAGCAACGGGTCTTTTTTAAGAGCAATTAACTGTAATTACACTTGTAAAGAAAAGTGTTTCTCTTCAACACTCGTTCATTTGGGAATCGTTTTCTGCGTCATTTAAACGTCTGCCTTTTTTACGAGCTCCTGGAAACGTGATGGCTATGTAACCGCGCGTTTGGAGTATTTTCTTTCCAGACTGTTGCCATTTTCCCCTGTGGTTTAAGCACAGGAACGACACACACACACACACACACACACACACACACACACACACACACACACACACACACACACACACACACACACACACACACACACACACACACACACACACACACACACACACAAAGAGAGAGTGAGAGTGAGAGATGCTGCACCCCAGAAGAGACCCAGGAAACGAGGTGCTTTGGTGCACGTGGCCTTGACCCAAACCGCATACACCTAAGAAATACTGTCACCTAAGAAATACTGTACACCACTGTGGTGTATTATTTAGCATCCGGTTTGAGACATAGTGCAGGTATAATTAACACCGGACAATACTTATTTAGACACTAATATAGAGTCAGCAGTCCAAAAATTTGACTTTTATGAAATATTTTGCTCGTGATGTTCTTTGTGCCATTGCGCATTCAAATACTACAAATTCAAATAATACTTTTTCAAAGTTTTAATAATTAAACATGTAATTCATGATTAAAGTGGTACATTTTAGATTATAATTAAAATCTTAATTATACATTTTACTTTGTATTAAAATCTAATTGATTATATTAAAAAATAACAATTTTATTTGTATTTGTATTTAATTACAGTTTATTTGATAAATGTATCGAATTAAAGGCGCTACAGTAAGGCGCTCTATTTAAGATCATTTACTGCAATTATTGCTGTGCATCTAAATATCTATGTATATTCCATATAACTTCAATAATACTGTATGAATCATTTATAATTATAATGTATTTTGATTTTTAAAAAAAAAAGCATACAACGGCCATTAGGACTAAGAGAGCAGAATTGGATATGTTATGTGGTATTGGGATACAATCCCAGTAACAGGCAAAGTAAAGGTGGTACAGGTAATAATTAGCTGTGGCAGAACTGATTAGATAGATCTCTGTGAGCAACAGAAAGCCACGTCAGGTGGCTCTCTGTGGCCTGCACCTTTCAACTCAAACGGGTTGAAACCGAAGCTTTATCCATGCTAGAAAAAGGCCCGGCTTATGTGTTACGCGCTGATAACATCTCAGCCCACTCAATATGTGAAATAATATCCACCCAGTCGTGGCTCGGAGTTCAGTAGTTATAATACAGACCAAAAAAAAAACAAAAAAAAACAAGCTGTTTCGTCACTGACATTGCGCCCTAAATGCTAATGCAGTGTATGTAATGACTAAGTAAACATGGGGACTTAAAGGTGGGGCTGTGGCACAACGCTCTCGCGCTCTCTTTCCCTCTCTCTCTCTCTCTCTCTCTCTCTCTCTCTCTCTCTCTCTCTCTCTCTCTCTCTCTCTCTCTCACACACACACACACACACACACACACACACACACACACACACACACACACACACACACACACACAAAGCCAGGACTTCTGTAAATAGCATTAGCACTCAATGACCCTCGGAACAAAAACACTAACAGGGGAAAGCGGTTAGTGCAGAGGCTTTGAGGACAGTAAAAGCGACACGGGCTAATTGGAAAACAAACCTGCGCACAAAAAGAGCAAGACCCCAACCAATGATCCTAAGTTTTTAGCCACTGTAAAGAAAAAAAAAAGGTGTGTTCAACAAATTGCTAACGCACTCCCCATCTGAGTCACCAAAGCAAATGTATTTTATGGAGTTGTACTGTAAAATAAACCTATTTGGATAATACACTTAAACACCATGATCACATTGTACTGCATCCTTCAGATGAGCTACTGGAGAAGAAGATACAGGAAAGAAGCTTCTCTCTCTCTCTCTCTCTCTCTCTCTCTCTCTCCTTGCGCTAATGAAGCCGCAGGAACTGCAACACTGAAGTTAGCTGGGTAATTATTAGCCATTAATTGGGTTCAAGACCTTGAAAGGCTATGGGAAATGAGAAATCTGACCACTAAATCCCAGACAGTGCCCCTTCCTCGTACCTCTTCTGGAGTGTGGAAAGGGAGACCAGACCAGGCGTCCAACCTTAAGTACACATATACTCAACTTTCGCCAAAAAGCCTCCTGGAGTAAATTCTGTAAAACAGACGTACACCTAAAAAATTATATTATCTGTCGAATTGTATATTCGATTTTTAAAAAGTCTGTTAAATAATTCAGTATCCACGATTTAGTTTAATCGTTTACTTTTACCATTGTGTTTGTTTGTTCGTTTGTTTGTTTGTTTGAGTCTTGAAAATACCTTTTAAATCGTGATATGCACGACTAATGAAATGCACGACGTTATCTATGAGCTAATAAAGTATTCATTATAATAATATTATCTTTTTTGTGTCACAGGCGATTGTTTTATTTTATTAAATACGCACGTGCAATTACAGAAACCCGACAATTCATTATGGGTTGTGTTTATTTATTTAGTAGGCTTGTAACAGAATGATATCCAAAATTCACTAATTATTAGTCCTCAATCAATTCTCATTTTATTTACATTTTATAAACGTGTGATTATCATTGTCAAAACAATTTAATGTAAAAAAATATAATGTTACTTTGTTATTAATACAATGAAAAAACCTTAACAACACAAATTTGTCCAAGACCGGAAGAGACATGTGAATGAATATAACTGCATTACAAACATTTTCATAACAAGAGCGTTAGTTCCGCGCAGCAGGAGGTCTGTATCGGTGTTTTTGTTCCATTATGCCACATTTTTTTGTGTGTCTGTTCTTATTGTCATCTGTATCCAGAGATCTGAGGAAAGCAATGCCTGAGGCAAGGAGAGAAAATTAGCCAAATACAGCAGCGACCTTAAATATGATATAATCAATCACACTGTCTGCAGGAGGAAAACGCCAAAGCTTACCGACTGCTCTATATTCAGTAATATATTCATAACAGGAAATCTATTGAGTATAGAGGTTAGAAAATTATAGTATTACGTTATATTGGATCAGTGATCCAGTAAATATTTAAAAACGCATATAAATAACAACAACAGCAACAACAACAAAAAAAAACCGAATTATTATTATTATTATTATTATTATTATTATTATTATTATTATTATTATTATTATTATTATTATTAGTATTCTTATTATTATTATTATCGTCATTATTATTCTTATTATTCTTATTATTATTATTATTATTATTATTATTATTATTATTTATTGAGGTTTTTGCGTTATTGTCACTGTTGTTAAATATATACAGCTACAAACAAAATGTATGAAAACAAACAACACAATATATAAAATGCTGTATAATTATTACAGCGCAATATTAAGTGCTTCCCAAACAAAATAAAGTAAACATTAAATCTTATCAAAACCAGAAACGAATGTAAATCGACCATAGTACAGAAAGCTGAACATTCGCCTCACCGCTCATTACAAATAATCAGAATAAGTAAATATTCATGGCAAAAAAAGAAATAATTTGATACAATTTGAATCTTCATTTCGTGTGACTCAGAGTCGCATTCAGCTTATAAGAGCTCTCTAGCTTTAAGGAGAAAAAAAATCTGTATTTCTTCAGTGTGCATGTCAATGTGGCCATGTATTATTACACATATCATAGAATTAAGTAAACAAAATGCCTGCGGATTGAAATTGGCACTTTCGTCTAAAAGCAAACGTTCAGGACCCCTGAAAAATACACGTTATATGCTTTTATTCAGGTCTTATTTCTCACTGACAGAACGGAGAAAGAAAACCAAATGTCTTTGCTACAGCTCCCTTGATCTCTTCGCACAGTTGACATAAATGAAAAGGTTAATTAAGTATTTATTACATGTAGAGAGCAGCGCTGCGTGTTCAGTAGCGTTTGGTTTCCGCTCTGTAATAGGCTGCAGAAATGGCTCGAGGGCGCGAGCACAAAAGTCCCGGATGTTGATTGTCCAACACTGTATCTCCATCACAAACTGAACACACGAGAGGTGTCTGAGCAATAAAATGGCCATATCAGCTACAGAAAAGGAGCTGCAGCAAGTTATGCGAGAGCATAGAAACCCCAACATTCTTATTTAATAGCAATAGCTGTTAAAGGACGGAATTAAAAAGAAACAACAACAACAAAAATTCAGGAAAACTCAAACCATATTACCAGACAACAAAGACTGGACCATTCAGGTACAAGTCTGTTAATAAGCCAGGTCAAGTATAAAGTGTTGCTTTGGGTAACACAAAACACATGGCATGTTAGTCCTAAACCTCAAGTTTGTTTCCTTTAAACAAAAAAGTAGAAGTAAGGGACTGGGACCAGTTAGGATCAGTTTCACATCCAAATTGCTTCCAACAAATATTACTTAAATATTCTACCAAAATAGTATTTATTAAGATCACATCCACCAGGTGATTGGCACAGACATATGCATGACTAATATATATATATATATATATATATATATATATATATATATATATATATATATATATATATATAAAAATCTATACACACACACACACACACACACACACACACACACACACACACACACACACACACACACACACACATAAACAGCATTGGTGCATGGATATGAAATTTGCAAATCAAGCACAAATAGCAGCATTAACTAATATGAGCTTTCAAGAGGTGAAAAATCAAAGCATTTTAATTAATTCATTGCTCAGGTTCAACAGTCTTGACTTTGATTTGAACATGTTATTACTTCAGTGGGTCATAAATAGTGAAGAGCTGATCGCTATGAAAGCCCTCTCACACACTGCATATTTCTTTGGTCAAGCAGGAAACCTTTCCCTGAATGACTATGCATAGTTTCCTTTTGATTAGGGCCATCTCCTAACCAGACTCCTCAGCAAAAGCAACACATTTGTGTTTTTAAACACATCCTGCTTTATGAAACCTTTATGACCCATGACAGGGTTCTGAGACATCGTCAGGATAAACAGTGTAAGGTGCCCCTTGTGTTATGTGTGGAACAGGTAGTGTTTGTGTAGAAGAAGCAAAAGGGATTTCTGATTCAATAAAATCTTAAAAAAATATATACAAGTGGATATAGTCACAAATTTCAGCATAAAAGAGTGGATCCGAAGACTGACGACAGAACTGACAATCCATGTTTGACATCACATGTTTCTGTACGACAGATGATTCTTTTTTATATACCTGTAAACCCTAATAAATATATACAAACTAATCTAAGTGTTTGATGAATTCACTCACTCACACACATTCACACACACACACACACACACACACACACACACACACACACACACACACACACACACACACACACACACACACACACACACACACACACACACACACACACGCACACCAGTAGCAATAAATCATTCAAACTGTGGCTTGTTTAGGTTGAGTATTGCCTCTTGTTGCTTATTCACTGCTGGGATTAAGTCCCAAGCAGGGCTGCTTATTTACCTGTTTATGAGTTTCATTAGGCAGTCCATCAGAGGCAGTCTGTCTGTGACAGCAAGATTAATCAGCCTCCTGCTGCACACACACACACAAACACACACACACACACACACACACACACACACACACACACACACACACACACACACACACACACACACACACACACACACACACACACACACACAGAATTCCGCTTATTGTTTTTACAATAATTTTTATGCCATCACATACATTTTTTAGACATAAAATAGTCTTCCTTTCATTTTTAAAATTATACATGCAAGAAAAAAACAGTAAACACCTGCTTCATATACATTATTATTATTATTATTATTATTATTATTATTATTATTATTATTATTATTATTATTATTATTATTATTATTATCACCATTATTATTATTATTATTATTATTATTATTATTATTATTATTATTATTATTATTATTATTATTATTATCATTATTATTATTATTATTATTATTATTATTATTAATGACATTTTGGCTTATAGTAACTAGAATGTTCTATGATTTTCCTGTCATGACTAAACTTCCTCAGTACATTATGTTGTTTTTGTTTTTAACTATAATTCAAACACTGCTGATTTGGAGTTGCTCAAAAAATAATCTACAATCTATTACATATCAATGTATTTGCATTTTAAATAAAGCAACTTCCTTGTGCAAAGACTTTATCCTCAGATGAAACCTGAGGAACAGAGAAACACGCTAGTTCCATATTTCCTCATTTATATCCCTCTAAGTTTCCTCTATGTTCTCTATAATTGTTATTTATTAACCTGATGAAAATTCTAATGAAGAAGTAAGTACAACATCACAAAAAAAAAAAAAAAACATAACAATATACTGCTTCTGTCAGAGAGAACCGGATTTTCATTTGATGTGTAGGGTTTACTGTAGCATTGCTATTATATTGATATAAAGGTATGTAGTACTAACATATACATAACTAAATACAAATACAGAATGTAACAGAGCAGGTGCTGCACGAGTCCACATTAGTGATAGAGAAAGAGAAAGACGTAGAAAGAAGGGGACAGAGACAGGGAGACAAGAAGAGATCAGAACGTGTTTAAAGACTGCCCTCCTGTGTCTCTAACACACACTGATTCAGTATATCCCCCAACTACTACCAGTCTCTTTTCCCCTCCTCTGATTTTCTTTTGCACCTTGTAAGAAATCTCATGACTCAATTTAAAAAAGTTATAAAGGCTACGGTTAAGGCTATGAATGCGGTTAACCTTTTTTTTTTTTTTAACTTCATTTGTATGAAATCTGATGGCATACAAACATCACTACTTCTGCTTTTCACGAGCACTGAGCTGGGAGGAGATGGTCCACTGATTCAATTGATCACTTTGAGCCAAAGCCATTAAACTGATCCAAAAAGAGCAGAGCTGAAAAGATGGAACAATGCATTGCACGGTTTGTCAGAATGGTGTATGCAAGGGCACTCAGGAAATGAACAGGTTGTCATCTTTTGCTTACCGGAGAGCAGTTATTTCATCTGGCTCTCAGAACACCCGCAGTGCTTCTTGGAAGCCTACTGGTAAGTTAGTGACATGAGTATTAGACATTTAGCACTGACTTCTCTTCCTTTGGAAGAATAATGACGTTTTCCTACAGCAGATGTGTCCCTCAGGGTATCATTTTGTGTGTCTGAGTGTGCGTTTCCTGTTTCCTGTCGATCTTTGTGTGTCACTGAATGATGGCAGGTCTCCATCGCTAAACAGAAATAATAACAAGAGCCTTCTGCCATAAACAAAAATGAAGAGAAAAGAAATCGATGTTCTTACTCCGAACGTGAACCCTAATAAATCCGAGTCTGCTCTACCTCACCATATGCAGCAAATGATTTATGAAAAATCCACCAAAAAAAGCATCACAGAGAGACGCAGTGTTGTAAGCAGATATTGTGATATTTTTTTCACAGAGACCATGACGTTTCGGCCAATATTATGATACGTAAATGAGGAGCCAGTAATTCATTGCTCGTTAAATGGAGTGGGAATTCCTGACATTTCAGTTAAATTTAAGCGAAATGTCAAACGTTTGTTCCTGTGGTTATAGCAAGAGTTATAGTTTTATACTGGAACCAGTCAGAAAGTACTTGAATGGTTTCTCTTACAATTGCCTTGGAGAGTTCACAATATATGACTCTGTCTTAGAAGCCAAAGACTTTACATGTAGTGTGAGAAAAGAGAGAAAGAGCGAGAGAGAGAGGGGGGAGGAGAGGGAGGGAGACAGACATACAGAGTAGGAGTCTTTCTTCCATCAACTTCAAGCCTCAATCAAAAAAGAAGCACGGAAAATACGAATTAATCTGCGTGTTAGACTTGCGTTCTGCCATCGCCTGAGCTTGAACAGACACTCTTGTGAGCGATGTCTGAGTCTCAGGAGAGATCTATGACGGCCCTGCATGGCTTCCATCCACCGCTCTGGTCATACCCACCACACAGTATGCAAACTTTCTTCAGCTTTACTCATAATTATAACTCTAAGAGCTAGACCCATTTGGCTGTTATGTTATTCCGTGTGACGTGTTAATTTTTTTTTTTGTCAGGACATTGTTTTATAGACCCGGTGCTATGGAACGACAGAAACAGAGAAAGATTAATAGAGATGCCAAGGTTCAATAGAAAAGAAAAGAAAACGGATAATTTCATATTATTATTTGTTTACTCTCTTTACAACATTGTGGACATGCCAGTAAAGTAGGTTGACTTTACTAGTGTCTCATAACTGGAGACTGAAAGAAAGAAAAAAGAGAAGGAGGAAAGACGAGAAAGAAATGAGAGTGGGAAAATGAATTGTGAATAGAGAATAAAACTGTAGAAGCGTTCCTTCTAATTTATACAGTCGTGTCAAGCCCATTCGAATGACATCAGAACACCACCAATGATTAGGATTTTTGCTTACTCTTCCTTTCTTGCGTTTTTTTTTTTCTGGTTGTTATTTTACATTGTCCTCCGTGGTACTGGGTTGGTCCAGTAGCTTGTCTGAATCTCCAACACCTTGGCATACAGAGCTGCAATCCAACCTTGAGAAAAGTTTCCCTTTTTCTTCCTGTTTTTTTTCTGCATAAGAAGCGCTCAAATTCGATATGGGATTTTAGGTGTCTGGTGACAAGGTGACTACTTAGCTCATTAATAGGTGGATTTGGGGATGGCTCTTTTTTTTCGCTCAAGCCATAAACTGCAGTCGGACCACACATGGAGAAGGCTCCACTCTAATGTGTACGGCGGCGAGGATTTGCTCAGTGAAGCCTTCAAATCTGTGCCTGGCTGAGGCTGTTGGGAGTGCAGGATTGTGGGTAATGGGGGCAAATCTGGGCTGGGTCAGCCTTGCCGGACACACGTTTGAGTGAGCAGACACAGGGCTCGGTCTGTGTGTCCAGATTAGCGAATGCTCACTCTCTCTTTCTCTCCATCATTCCCTCACTCCCTCCATGAAAGCTTTGAGCACCTGCTGACAGACAGACTTTCGGCTTTCCTCCTCTGTGCGGCTTGTATCTCTTTTTCGCTCAGCCCCGACAGATCGGCTGACCCGATGATGAGGATTCTTTCTGTACGATTCCTTTTCACTTTTTTTTTTTTTTTTGTGAGGACTGCGGTAGGTTTCTCCATCTATCATGACAAAAAGGACACATTTATGACTATTGTTACAAACAAGTGGTTCCTAAGCCAAACTTGTCTGTCACTGTTTGCAGCATATGTATTACAACAACAACATTTCTCTCACTCCCCCCACAACCTAGAGTTTCCAAAATTTTCCTTCTTTTACTCTCCTTTTCACTCTCTCTGACTTCCTCTCGGCCCTTCCCTTCTTCCCACTGCTGAAAGAGCATCTTTGGCCACACAATAAGAGCCAGGGAATGAAAAAGAAGGCATTTGCCAGGGCCATGAGTGCACCTGGATGTCCAGAGAGGCCAGGCCTGCTGTGAGGATCTATTGTTCAGCATGTCAGCAGCTCGCTGTTTTAATGGCCCTGTATATCATCATTGTTATTATGGCAGATGACTGGGGTGGCCCCTACACTAGGGACGGCTTAAATGTGGACCCTAAATCCCACTGGATGAAACACTAGCACTTAACCCCAGCTATGAGCATTGTGTACCACGGGAGAACTTTTCCTCTGTCTGCCCTCTCTTGCTCTCCCTTATTGTGTCTTCTCTCCCTTTGCCTCCTCGTTTTTTTACCTCCTCTTATTTTTAATGGCCTTTTTCTCCACTCTCTTCCTATCCTCCATTCATTCTCTCTTGTGGCCTCAATTCGGTGATTTTTTTTTTTTTGCTCTCTGCTGTTCTGAGTGGAAGAGGGAAGTCAAGCAGAGCGCCTGTTGATTCAGGTTCCATCTTATCATACCAAGCTGGACAAAGGTTACACCATGTTATAAATTCCCCTCAATAGAAAAGCATTTCCAATCATTTCTACCTTAAATGTTTAAAAATGGGATAAAATGACTGTGGATATATAATTATTTATCCAGATTGTATATACCTGGCTATAAGAAAAATGCATATTAACAAACTGTAAATAAATAACACATTGTTTATTAGATTGTTTGAGTAATTACTTTTTTATATTAATATATTATTATTATATGTCATATAAAATGTAATTACTATTTATTATTAACGTATGACTAATACATTATTATGCTATTATTAATATACACATTGTTTTCTTTAATAAAATAAAAATAAACATATTTACAGTATTTTACTAAGGAAAGTATTTTTCACACATGCTACTCCTTTGTGGTGGCAAACAGTCAATAAGTTAACTCTTCATGTTGCTGTGAATCTGTGTAGCTTTTTACAAACATTATAAATGATGGGTTCAAAATAGTTGAAAAATGCCAATAATCCAGACGAGTGGTACAACGACAAGCAATGACAGGTTTATTCCATTCCATAACAGCTCACTGACCCACATGAGCTTGAACCTTTTCTTAAAAAGGCTCTTTATCTTCACACAACATCGGGATGATCTGAAGACAGCTTCCCGGATGTGGCCTATGCTGATTTGTGAAACGCTAACATTAGCTGAAGAGTTGTGACTAACGTTACTAAAAGCACACATTTTCTAGAACATTGGATCACATGGATTTATTGACATGGGCCTTCATTTTACACGGAGGTCCTAAATAACCTGTCTGGATACACTGCATGTATTTTAAATAATGTCACTACATTTTGTTTTGTAGCAACGTGCCAAAGGCATCACAAAGCTATTAATTAAACCGGGGTCTTTGTTCTTGGCCACAGGTTTTTATCCCAGTCAAGCAGGACTCACAGTTAAACGTCATTTAAAAACCAAGAACAAGTCATTAAACAAGCGAAATCAAAAGTGAGCCCTTTTTTGATTGGAATGAAAGCATCTATCCTACCAGCCCTTGGTGGACATTGAGTTACTGTAAGCAACATAAAGTAAGCCTGCATAGTAAGCAACAGCAATAATCACTATTACAGGAAACTGGGAGAGATTTAATCTATGCAGCAAATTTACTTCCACACATTCTTAGCATTGTGAGTTAAGGAAAAGCTAGCCCAAAAAAAAGCAAAAAGAAACATTGAATAAGCATGCAACTCCTTACTAACGTATAATGTTTTTTATTAAGATCGTCCAATAAAAGTGCAATACGGAATGTGATTTTGGTGAAAGTTATTCTTCCTAATACATATATATATTTTTTTTTTCCAGTTTAAAGCTCAACAGATGAGAAGGAACTATTTAGGATCAAATGTTAAAAATGAAAACAGGAAATCCTACCTTGTATAAATTCTATGATTATTTTATAAGCTAACACAAAAACCTACTCTGTATTAAAACTTCATTCTATGCCTTAATTCCGCTGTATCATTAAATCATCAGAGACGACTGGAGTCTGAGAATTGGTTGCATATTGTAGAAATTATTTGAGGGCAAGGCTGGTGTTATATACTGTAGAAATGAAAATTTGTTACATATGAATGAAAAAGAAATCACTGTGTATTTAAAATATTAATATGCATGATAACACAATCGCCTGTATTAGTCACGCTGATACCGTGAGCCACATTACCTTGAAATGGAAACTCAATGCTCCATGCTTATGGTAGGGATCTAATCTATAAGCTCTCGTGACTCTGGCAGCTGTTGTCCTCTCCATCTGACTCATTACAGAAGAATTTCGTGAGGAAACAGACAGAATTTCATACTTAAAAATCATTCAATGCAGCAATAACTGATTCATTAGCTTATTAAATTATGTAGAATCCCTTGCATCGCATATGGATCTGCAACGGAGACGGAGCAAATGTTTTATTTACAAATGTTCTTCAAATGCATCATTTTATATTTCATATTATCATACAGAAGCATTTTTATATCCGGTCACTTTTTAAGAAATGTAAAAAAGAAAACCTTCATTTTAGTGCCCACACTCTTATAAAGATAACAACCATCTATTGAAAGTCATAACAACACCTTATCTGTGCACTAGTCAACCGTACTAACTAATTTGCCTTGATTACATGAGCAAGTTGAATGTTCTTTTATGTCTGTTTTTATTGGTAGCAAGTTTTTCAAGTGATGCAAATTTACTAAGTAAAAGAAAAGTGTGTCCATGTCACATGTAAGTCCAGATCCCTCAAAGTGACGCTTGAGACTCTTTTGATCTCCTGCTCAGCATCGGTGTTCCTGGTCGCGGCAACGCCTTGACGTGAGGCACAAAGATTTACGGAGTGTGAACAGCGTAGAGGTATTTCTTGCACAGAGTAGCTGTGCAGCACTCGAGCCGGCTAATTAAGTCTCCGGGGAGGTGTAGCTTTCTGAGAAATATAATATATAATCCCTATGTTTCCTTTTTCAAAACATGGCACTAGGTTACTTGCCCCTCGGTGAGCTGAATGAGAAGCAAATAATGTGTCGTTAATTGGGCTATATTTAGAACAGGCTCGAATCAACACCGATATTTGTACCTTACACCAAACAAAACAAGAACCTGCATTCATATGGAAGTGTCGAACCATAGCCCGGGTCCTAGTCAGTAAATAGCTGCCTCAAACCTATAACACTAAATAGTACATTGCTGAGATTGACATTGAAATGTGTGGGTGTTTCCAAAGCGCTTGCTACCGTAGAGACCCGGTATGGTAGGACAGCTGATTATTTCTTTTCTTTTTTGACTTCAAGGTGTCGCTGAGTAACACAGGCTCATAAAATCTGCATCGCAGGTGTGGAGCAGAGTCATTAGCCTGTTTCATTAGCCGTGTGTGTGTAGTCACTGCTGGTACAAAATGTCACAGGCAGACACCGTGCCTCAGAGGGTACTTGGTCTTGATTATTTCCAGACACTGACAGGGCACAACACCATATTCTATAGACATGAGGAAAGCTTTCAGGGCTCCCGTGGTTTTTATATGTGCTACTTAATGTAAAAACGCTCAGGTTTCTATTTGCTAATACTCTGACCCTTCCTGTGTATGAAACATGGCAGCCAGGATATAGAGCGCTAATGTAGAAACAGGCAGCACAATCCCTTAACACAACAGACAGGAACAACAAGTCAAAAGGCATTTTATTCTAAATGCCCACAGTACTGCATATGAAAATGTCCACCAAGCCTTCCAGAAGAATCTTACAGCTTACAGATCAAATTTATATTACTATATTATATTATATTACTAAAGTTTAAGTAATAATCCCACCGCCTTTTCCATGATAAGATCTTTGAGCCGTTTGATGAATCTCCTTCAAGAGCAACTGATTATCTGATCAGCGATGGCAATCCATTTACTAAAGCAAAGCTGTGAACCTTTGTTTGTGCACTGAAGACAAACAAATTCACATCATAAGCAAACTGTTAGTTTCTGTGCACAAGGTCAAGTATATACAGTACAAAGCAGTTAGCGTAACCTACCGCTTTCTTATCATATAATGGATACACATTAGTGCCTTCGTGCTTTTACTCGTGAATGTATCCATAAAACCGAACAATCCATTCTCACCGATCCTGCTTTAAAGGGCAGCACAGTTTAACAGCAATTCATAACACCTACATCATCAAGAGTCTGAAAATGGCCATTCAGGCATAATATTATACTATTAATGAGCACAGAAATAAGGCACACCTTCCTATCACGCAAGTGTAGCATGAACAGCTGCGCTATATTCCAAAGTCAAACGTTATTAGGACACACATTACCGAGCCATTAAGATTATGATGAGTTTCACATCGTGTAAGATTTATTCTGGCTCAACAGAGACTGCACGTTATAACCTGGCAACAAATGGAGTTTCAGTAAGCAAGCTTTCTTTACAAAATTCATCAATTAAAACAGTAGCTTTTAATACATTTTCTCAAATGTTACCCTTTATGCCTTTACATTCTAGCTTAGCTTTCAATGCTTTTTACTTACTTGTGACACGCGTTCAGTTCTTGTTCTTTTAAAAGTGGAACCCACTTCATGAAACCCATAACAAACGCCTGTGCATGTAAGTGATGAGATGTATGTAAAACGAGGCCTAGCTGACATTGCATAAACAAATTTAAACAAGGCTGTTAAGCCTTTAATACAAGAGTAGAAAAGTTATTACCTGAAAGAAGCAACAGAAGTAAAATTAATTTTTTTTAAAGATATGAGTCTGTAAACTAGCGACTTATTACTTAATTAATTAGTTGATTGATTGACGTAATAAATCAAATTCAATAAATTTATTTATTTATTTACTTGCTTGCTTGTTTTTATATTAAGCCCACGTTCAGGGTTACATCTTTGCAACATGTTTTATAAAAATTGTAAATATTAGGACTCTCCAGATTAACACAAGTTTTTGATTTTATTCGGGCAAAAACACAAACCACGAGAAGAACTTCCTGACTGATAATAATAAACACAGGCAAACAACTCTAAACAAAGGAGTGTCCAAATCTACACTGTGCCTTTGCAATAATACTGTAATACTGTGTGTATATATATATATATATATATATATATATATATATATATATATATATATATATATATATATATATAAGGAATAACTGAAAAATTTGTTCTTTTCTTGACCTCTTTCTTCTTTTCTTCACATCAAATTGTAGTCAGTGATATTTACATGAAAACATTTAAAGAGATTGCAATGTCTCCTGCTTGCTATGAGTGTCCATGCTCAAAGACAGAGAGTCAGCAGGGGGAGTATGTTTGGATCTGAGTCGAAAGATGACCCATGTCAATAGACTTCCCTATATATTGTATATACTGCTGTATACATACATATATATTTATATATATTTAAGAAAACACATACATGCAACAAATTAATTCAGCAGTTTGTTTCACAGTTGAGACTGTTACTACAAATAAAAACCTTATTTGTTTCAACTCTTTCATATAACCAACAGAACCGGCAAGGTCAAAGGGCCTTAGGGTCTAACCTAAGAAAAAAGAAACTTTACAGGTACCAACAACCCTTGAGTAAGCATGGTGCACAGGATGAAATGAACAATAAAGCAATAAATCAGTTCTCTGGTTTGTAAACTGTAAACTCGACACTCTTATTATGACCACGATTTTCTGTTTATTTACTTGACATGCAAGCATCATTGATCAAATTTAAAAACACCACCCAAACAAAAGGTATTTTCCTGGAGCCATTAAGCTTAATTGTTATTTCACTCACGCATCATTACAAACCATAAACCAAATATTTGGCTACTGATTGCATTAGTGAGGAAAGCAGCTTTGTTGCTGTATGGTTAACATGCATCACGACGCTCTAAAAGGACACGAGGTGCAAGAGAAACTGACTGCTCATTTGTCATGGACGTCTGTGAGGACTCCGTGCAGTACTGTGATGGTCACTATAACTTAGATCTCTAGATTCTCGACAAAGCTCACCTGTGGGTGTTTGCTCAAAGCATGACTCTGTTCATTTGTCACTAATGAAGGAACTGGCACATGTGGCTCTGAGTTTCCACACTAAAAATACTACAGTATGTTGTTTCTGTAGAAATGCAATAATAATGCATTGATTTCTTTATTCTTTATTTCTTTGTTATATATATATATATATATATATATATATATATATATATATATATATATATATATATATATATTACGAATAAAATAGGCTTGTCAACCATCTTATATCTGACTTTAAACCTTGAAATGTGTGATCAGGGTTAAGGTTCTTGCCAACTTATTCCTAGCAGTTGTAAACCGCAAATGATCACACTATAGAGTTCAGTCATTCATTTATCCGGTTCTGACAGCCTGTGATTCAAATCACAGGCTCATATTAATACACTAGTTCTCGTTTGCTATTGTTTCTATAGTAACCGCTCATTTACATGACATGCATGTTGGACATTAAAACTGCATCTGTATGATCATATTGTCTGTAAGGATGCATTTATTTCATCTCAAGGGTCAGGGCTTTGTAATGGTCAGTAAGTTTTGCGTCATAGCAATATCTTTAGGATAGTGTTTTTTTTAATAACTTCATAAGAAAAAAAAACAAGATGCTGGAGAGGAAACGATTGTTTATGGCTGTAGGAGCTTGTTTCATAGTTGGACACTCCACAATATTAAATATAACTGTAAATCCATAAAAAGTTGTGGTTGAAGAAAAAGTGTTGTCGATTTTTTTTTTTTGTAATTGTTGACAAACTGCAGTATTATAAGAGGACTGAAATATGGGGACGTGCTGCTGTAAGAAAATAATCAGCTTCGGGGTGGCAACAGTAACTCCTAGAAGTATTTACGTAGACAAAATATGACCAATTGTGTTTTTTCCTTACTTCATAAAGTCTAATGATTAAAGTGTCTTTATTATAGATGATAACTTGCCTTGAGAAGAGTGGAAAATAAGAAATCATGGTTACTCTGAGTATTCTTTTATCCATTTACACTGAAGATTTACATGACATCATCAAATGGGTTTCATCATTTTATATTGTGGTATATATTTGAAATATATTTAACATACATCAGTCCTAGGATCCTTAGATATTAGCACACTAGACACAAAATTCATTGTGTAAACATAATAAGCCAAATACTAATATATCAAACAGGAAATTCCAATGATGCCCAGGTTGTTTCTTCTTCCTTGTAATTCCCAAAACTTTGGCTACTTAATATTAATTTCTATGTTGGTTGCATTATATTCTGAAAGACCAGCCAGCTGGCCAAGGCCTGCTTTCTGGAAGTAAAGGAGCCCACCTGAGAAGATCGAAATATAAGACGCCACTTATGCGTCTGGCCCCGCACTCTGGTTTGAGCTGTGCTATGAATACTGCTCGAACATCTGTGATCCACTAACCGAAATGTACCTAAGTGTGACGAGGAATAACTTCTTATGGATAATATTCGCTGGTGGAATGCATGTAGCAGCTTAATGCATGTAGTGAAGTTGTACCAAACCCCTTTCATCATGTCCACGTCACACATTCATTTGGTTATTTATGGCAACTATTGATTGAGATGGACCTAGACATGTTTATTATATGTAAGTTACCACAGATAATTCCAATTTATTTTTGCATATGTCACTTGTAAGAAATATACCATATTCCTCTCCATGTCTACGTATGTAATTCTGAAAGAAAATCTGTGCCAGTAGGATTTCCTATCAGAAACAGGCTTCTGAAACATATTTACTGGCAAACAGTAGATTCTATAAAGAGTTGTCATTAAATGTCTGCCATAGGTAACCCTTATGACACTGTGTGTGTGTGTTTTTGTTTTTTTTTTCATTTGCCTGTGATACGTTCCTTGAGGATTAAGGACTATACAGAAAGCCACTGGTTTGCAGTGACATGCCAATATCAACAGCGCATGGCACAAAAGCAGTGGTGAGGAGAGTTGTTTATATGTTTGTTCTGAGTAAAAGAGAGAAAGAGGGAGATCTTCGCGTGCTTGTCTTTAATTGGCTGCAGCGGGGAGCTGTACACTGACATCTGCTGCTGATTTCTGGTGATAATAAATCAGGTTTGCTTCACGACTGGCACTCTTTCATAGAGCTTTCATTTTGTCTTCCTTCCCTATTTTTCTCCTTCTCTTTCCTCATAGGAAGACCTGAAGTGGAGCGCTGGAATATTTCCAAAACCATTTCTCTCACATTGGGTGGATGGACAACTTGAACCCCAAAAGATTATGGATGAGAAAAGAAGATGGGTAGAATTGAAAAAAAAAAGTGCTGGAAAATGGTCAAAATGGCCTGATGATGGAACCTGGCAAGTCAGAAGCATACATTATGGACACATGTGAGAGCAGTATATAGCCAGGTGGAGGAAGAAAAAAAGAGAATAGGTGGTCTTAACAGGGAAGAATGAAAATCGCTGTCAGAGCCTAAACAAAATAATACAAATTCCGCCTGTCCATGAAGCCTTTCCTGCCTCTCAGCTTTCAGCTCTTAGAATTTGCCTCAAGGTTTTGGATATTCAAAGCGCTGTCAGGGAGAAAAGTTAAGGCACTCACCCAAGTTTGAAGAAAAAAAAATCCTCAAACTTATTCAGAGCCAAGTATAGGAGTACGTGAAAATGATCCACTATGAAAAAATGTGATGCTGAACAAATCCGTGGCGCAGAGGGAAGCGTCATTTTTGATCTGCATTTCCTGGCTTTATGGCACAAGAAAAGAGTTCGCCCACACTATGTAACACTCGTTCACATGTTTTTATAAAAGAAACTAAACTGCTCAGATTTATTTATTGAAGAAATTTGCCGCATGGTTGTGTGGGTTGACGGGCCAGAGAGAACGAGAGGGTAATGTGTAAATGTACACACCTGTGCATTGTTAGTACTAGCACACTCATGCGCCTGTCTTGTGTCATTAGGCGGTGGATTCCCTGAGAGACGGAGACCTGCAGAGTTGAGCAAATGCACTATACCGGATTAAACAAAACCAACCCAGATGACAGAACTGTTTGCCTGTTTATTGTGTATGACACAAATTGCAATGAAAAGCATTTGTATGAGCCATTTGTGTTTGAAAAATATAAAAACAAAGGACAGCTTTGCCATCCAAACTGGCTCCTGTGTCCTCATTCCCTATCCAGCCAACTGAGGTGTCACAATAACTTAGCAATGCTGTTACCTAATGCGCATATGTTTAATAACATGCTCTGACGTGTGATCTGTAATGTTTTCGTTTCATCATTGTTTCAAGCACAATGGCACAATCATAAAACATAAGAAAGCTTTTTGGAGGGTCTGGGTGACATTAAAGAGCAAAAAAATAAAAGAACTGACACAGAAATACAACAGCTTCCTGTCCCAGTTGCGTCCACAGCATTCACACACACACACACACACACACACACACACACACACACACACACACACACACACACACACACACACACACACACACACACACACACACACACTTGCTTCCACAGCATTCACACACACATACACACACACACACAAAACCTTACACATCACCAGCCCATCTGCCCTTGGGGTCCATGTGTTTAGACAACTGCACAAACCACCTTGTCTTGTTCATCATTTTGCCTGTTGTCTTTGGGCTCCTATCAAAACCAGAGGAACATCTGCAGCTCAAAGTGCTCCTTCAGCACGTGTGCCCAGAATCTGCTTTAATTTAAGGGCTTTTTCAAACTAAAAAGAGAAGCCCGTTATTATCTCCATACTCCGATCTCTCATGGCCGTGCTAAAACACAACCGAGTATGAGTGTAGAACATGATCAGCTGTCATTACAGATCCCTAGGCTATTTTGATGTATTAGTCTTGGATTTGTTCTTGTATACATTTCGGAATGCAGCTACAGGGATTTGTTTTTTGCAACAACAATCGACAAATGTCAGAGGAGAGACGTTGCATATAAACAAAACTGATTTCCCAAATTAATAACGAAATGTATATGCTGATGCACATGCAATCTTATCTGCAAATGAAATAATGTTCAAACCAGAGCTGTGCGGATGAGTAAATATTCAATGTAAACAAATGTAAAATGCACGACTACAAGAGCAAAGCAAAAACATTGTGTTCACTCTAAAGGAATTTCCATCACTGACTAAGTCTTTACCACCTTCAGTTGATAGGATACACGATAATAATTGCTCTCACAGTAATTACTTCATTATCTCCTTCTCGCCAGGCATGCGCTATTTAGATTATGCGATAATTATATAAATAATCCTTGTATGTCAAGCATTGTTGTATTGTTTGGATTGTCAAATTCCACCACAAAAAAGTACAACGTTTAAGTTGAAATAAGACTTTAAAACCATATAAACCATGAATAAGCGAATCATGTGATAAAGTGGTTTTTTGTTGTTGTTGTTGTTGTTGTTGTTGTAGCTGATGCTACCTGACAGTAGGTTAGCATAAAATATCTGAAATACAAATAGAAGAAAAGCTGTTTATTGTTCAGCACAGTTCAATTTAAAATCTGAGCAGGACTAAAAAAAGTTACTGATCTTTCTATCCATATTCATTATACCAAACATGAGAAGACATCTATGAAAGTATTCGGATGATTCATTTTTAGATCAATAATAGCTGGTGTCTCCCAAAATCACCTGGCAATATAGATGAAAAGTCCCTCTTAGTTATAGTTGACTTAAAAAATTGTCGGATTTTTTTTTGTTTTGAAGGAATTTTTTTTATGAAAAATGAGTTTACATGTATAATAAAGGATCAAACATAGTTTTCTTCTTTATTTAGAAGTACTGTATGTATCTATGAATATGTCTATTAGTAGTAGGTAGTTAATGACTGAAATCCTTCCTAAAACTAAAACATGTTGGTTTTATGTTTGGGATTTTTATTTTTTTTTTCCATGTCAAGTATTTTCTAATTCATGTGTATTGTGATGGTAGTTTCTGAATGACTGAACACATTATCTGAATGAATGTCAAACAGATCCTAACAGATCCTTTACATAGGGAGCTAAGGAGATCTAGATCTGAATCGCAATGCTTAGTATCCTTCCATCTTGGACATTCAACATGATAAAAAAAAACAACCTATCAACTCTGTGAAAATATGAATCTGCACATAAGACAGAAAAGCCTTAAAATGTATGGACTTGTCCAGAGTACCATTAAAATATATGGAGCGTTACCCACACCGCTCATAGGGCCTGCGCCAACTTTATTGCACATTTATGGCTTGGTGGAGGAGGAACAACACCGTCTTTGCCACAGAGAGGCCTGATGAGATGGACAGAGCCCCAGGTGGACTGCTGATGCTAAGGGACCACAAACAGAGAAAAAAACATCATTTTCTCACTGCCCTCCTTCCATCAACCCAAACAGTCTGCTTTCAACACCAGGGGATGTAACCTTCTCCAGGATGGAAAACTTAGACTCCAACACAGGATGTACTGTATGTCAAACATCCCTTTTCTCTCTCACTTAGTTTGAAAGTCCCACTGTGGTATTACTTGGACTTAGCCCAGTACAAACAAAGAGCACATGTATGACCTATAGTGTAAACAAAGATGGCGGCATCAGATGGACAATAAGCACGAGGTTATTCATTTATATCAACAGACCTTTCAGACACTATGTAATATATAAGATATATATATCGTATATACATTGTATATATAATTTGCCATAAGCTATGTTTTTTTTTTTTTGCAAACAGATCTGTGCCACAGATGGTCATTTTTTCCGTGAAAGAAAGGAGGGAATTTTGTGTGAAATTTGTATTTTGCTTCTGATGTGACACAAAGCCGGCTTTGATATTGGTTATCGTGTGAACTACAAACAACTGCACCATCTCTCATAGCACTTGAATGAATTTTGACGCTGAGGCTAAGCCGTGGTCAAAAGCTTTACTCGTGCCCACAGATCCTCTCCTTGGCTTCCTATGAAAGCTCCCACTCCCCCATGTGTTTTTCCCATTAGTCCCTTATGTGAGGCCAATAACGCTGTAGCGCTTATTTAGCAGTCGTGACACTCAGCATCTCGCTCTGCCCACACCTCTGCGTATTGGGAGATGCAGTAAAGCCACAGAGTGGCCGGGAAAGCATGTGCGCTGCTCAAAAAAATGGACATTTAGCCGCGACCGCAGCTCAGGTTACCTTTGCCACCATGTCATTCAATACCGCAACTGTACAATGTACATAAAGTGTGTGAAATCACAGATGCTTGTGCCGCACTGGGGTCATAAAGTTAATATATTCAGCGATTTTTAACGCTCCTACTCTGTTCTCTGTGACAGCCAAAACTGAGACTGTAAAAAGAATCATTTAATAAATTTTGTCATATTGCATAATTTAGACATCAACCTTTAAGCTGAAAATGAGAGACATTGTGGGCTTATTCCCTTTGACATCGAAAAAACTAAAACAACTTGTAAAATGGCCTAATTTTATGCCTGATAGGAGGAAATGGACACATATATATAGTCAAAGAGTTGTTGAAGATGCTTGTCCATTAAGAAGTTTCTCTACACATTTATCTGCAGATTCTTCAATGATAAATAAGTGCTATGCAAGTCTTCACTTAAAGCAGTAACTCTAAACATTAAATGAGTTTATAATATGCCTAAGTCTATTTCTGCAAATTTCCATTCTAAGGGGATTAAACCTAGTTGTAAAACACACACACACACACACACACACACACACACACACACACACACACACACACACACACACACACACACACACACACACACACACACACACACCGGTTTCCAAATGGCCAGTTAGGGATTTTTCTGCTCTGCTGTGCATTTGCAAGTTTCACTAACTCCTACCACAGCTCTCCTACCAGCTAACATTAAAACTTGTCACTTGTAAACTGAGCTGCTAAGTTTAATTGATCTAAAAGAATTTAATGCGGCGTAGTGAATCGGAGCCGACAGCACAGATTTATCTGGTGGTCTCTGCGAGAACATAATATTGTGGACGTTTTAGGCCAGTGGGAATATTTAATTGTAGCCACAAAAATGATTTACTCCACACCGACTTAAATTACAATATGGGTGCATGGTTTGAATTGAGCTCTTAATTTCATTCATAAAAAAAATATAAATTAGCACGAAAAAGAGAGAATACATTATCCTTAAAAATGTCACGGTAACAGAGCCTATTAGTTCTTTTAGTCATTCGATTTTAAGTGCAGAATTTAGATGTAAAATAAACACGATGTAAATTATTTTAATGCTCTGTACAAACCGGTTACATTAGCTACAGTACATGCCATGTTGCTAAATTGAAGTGTATCATGCTAAAAATCCACCAGTTTATGTTTTAAACAGCATACTACTGTAGTAGGCATAAAAAAAACTTGAAATAACACATCATTTCAATCTCAGTGTGAATTTTGAGTACACTGATTTGTGATTTAAAACTACTACTGAAATGAAAGAAAGAAGCATGAACAGTTTTCGGATCTTCTTATAGAAACGCACTAATAAGAATGCAGAGGAAAGAAAATGAGACAGGAGGAAGTTGAATTGCCATCATGAAAGTGGACACCCTGTAGAAACACACTGATGTTTTATGGAGCCGAAAGTTGCTTTGAGGCCAGATTAACGTCTAACTCAAACCTCTGTGATCTCTTACCTCATCCTCAACTTTAACTGCCATGCCCTAAGGATACACTTGCTCCTTGAATAACTTATGCTTACACTGAATAATTGCCGGACCGATTCTCCGATTCTTATACAGGAATGCAAACACAAATTTGTATCCTGTTTGTAAAGATGTATAACGAAAGACAATTAGATCTAAATTCATAATCATGTCCGATTATTTTGTCTGGGAAAAGTAGCCACTGTTCATGTCAAATCCACAGCACTGAATTTTCTCACAACCACAGCTCTAAAATTGCCTGCAGAGTGGTGACTCACACCGGCAATGTATCATAAGTTCTGCACATCTAGTCTGATCCAGCTTCCCTGTTGCACTATGCTGACACCAGTCCTGTGGCTTCTCTCAAAACTGCAAACTTAGACGTTGGGTGAATAAGCCGATCGTAGATCAGCAGAAAAAGCAGAAAAACCTACAGCAAGAAAAACAGACAGCAAGACAAAACATGAAAAAATGCAACAGATAAACCACAGTAAAGTAGCATTGTCCTAAAGTACAAGTATGAGAAGGGACGACTATCCACACTTACAGACCTGCGTGTGTACTTCTGACCGCATGCTTCTTTGTAAGGCCAGGAAACATAATGTGCTATTTAAATAAAAACTTTAATTTGAACAAATTTAGTGTGAAGACTTCAAGACAGCAGGCATTAAAAACTATGTTACCAAGGTAACCATCTTAGATATCAATCGCTCCGCAACGGCTAAAATCTCCAGCATTTTCTTTCTCTCGTTCTCTCTCTCTCTCTCTCTCTCAGGACAGCTTGAGGCAGCACTCAATTGGCTTTCTGCCTATCCAAGCTGAACAACAGCAAGATGTGCAATTAAATTAAGACCCCTCGGTCAGTACACCAAAGAGGAGGAAATGCATTTCAGGAGTCTTGGGATGGCTGAATTACTGGAATGCATCAGATACTGGCCGCTGCCCAAAGTCTTAAAGCACTCCTCTGATTAGAGATGCACTGCGCAGTGACCCCAGAGAACAGATGAACAAAGCATCATTAAAAGGTGATGGATCAACCATTCAGCCAAGGGAGACCATTGTCCTTGGTACCGGGGCGAGACCTTTGATGTTCGTCGCTTTATTGACTCTGTTTTGGCATTCCACGCGTCTCTTTACATACCATTGAACCTGATCATTTACTGGAAAGATAAATGGTCAACCTGAAAAGCAGGCAGGAGGCCAATATGGACTAGACAGCAACACTCATTTATGCTAATCAAATACTCTTAAGGAAGGACAAAAAAAAAACAAACACTGGGATTCTTTTACGTCCTTTCGGATTTTTCCAGCAATAAAAACCGTAAAGGTAGCCAGCATTAAAAATTGTGGGCATCTGAGGGAAACCTGTCTGGCCGATCCCTGTGTGTATGTTACAAGTGAAGTGTTGCAGAGGTGAAAAAGGTTGCAGAGGTTGAGCTGTAGGGCCAATTGCTCCAGCACACTCAGGTCACTCTGCAGATGCCAGCTGAGAGTACAGTGGCACACCTTCCCTTCTTAAATCACAACCACATGGTGCCAGCAGACCACGGAGTGGCCCGCTACCCCCACCGATGCGCACACTCACAGGCCGTGCCTGTTCCACTGGTAATCACCAATTATTCAAGAAAAGAGCTCTTTGTGTGCAGAGCCTGTACAGCGTGCAGCAGCAGTGCCTGCTCCCTCATAATGATCGAGCTTAAGCAGACCATTTACAATCGAACAGAGCCTCTGCCAATGAGCAGAGTTAACCGCAAGGCAGGTTCAAGGGCTGGAGTTCCCTTCTTCTGCCTTTGCTTGGTAAATCACATATTATCCAAAGTAAAGAAACTGCCTGTCAGCTTGTAGAGGGGGATTTTACTGAATCTTCGCTTGGCGGTTTGAGGAAAGTGCTTCACCTGGTGAAGGCAAAGCAATTCCTAGGTTTGACAACTTAGAGGTGTAACGGATATGTTAGGGTGAAAGATCGTGCTTCTGACACCTTGTAGTGTTATCTGACTACTATTAGTCTCTGAATTAACTGGCGATACGTCAAACGCCATCAACTGTCGATTATCATTTGTATCTACCAGCAAATTTCTTGTGATTCTTCAACTGAACTTTTTGTAAGAAAAACAAGCTCAAACCAGGGTATACGATTAAATAAATCTAATAAATGTAATTTAAAATAATTAAATTAAAATTCAGCACTCGATTTAATCTGTTTTTTATTACGTTTATCAGAACACCAATCAAGGGTCAGGTACAGAAACACATTTGCTTCGGCTCCCAGTCTCACTCAGCCACAGAGCACAAGTCTTATTATTAACTAGCTCCATCTAGTGTAACTAAGTGTCTTTCCATTGGGTGACTGTACAACACAGATAAGAGTTACTCTGAACTTCTTATCTGACTAGGCTAAATGATTTCTTAATCAAACCTTAGTCACACTACCCAAAAACTGAGTAGAATAAAATAGGACAGAGTAAATACAAGAATAAAGAGTCGTATATAGTAAACCAAAGCAATGGTCAGAAAAAAAATACAAGCATACTGAAGATGGCAATTGCTTGTTTTTATGGTATTAAGGTCATTATCTTTAAATGCAGAAACACCAGTTTGAGCAAGTTTTTATAGAAAGCGATTAGCCTTGCTAATCTATTTCATTTAGTGATTAGCCTTGCTAAAAATACCAGGAAATCAACTTTCCATACAAGGTCTTTGTGTGTTATAACTGTGTTATAAACACACACATATTTAGTACACTCCTTTAACAGTTAAACCTGCTGCACCCTAGAGATCTTCTTCAGAAATAGGACCTACAGTATGCCCATGTATTTCTCCTCATGGGCTGCCTCCCCTGATGCTACAGGGCCCATTAAAATACAGATTCCTCAGCGAGTTCGTCATCTTTCCACCGCCAAGATACACAAAAAAATGTTCAGTGCGTCAAGCATTGTCCCCCAGGCAGACTGGCCTCCTATTGATGTCTCACTCAAACTGAAGTGAAATATGTCTCATGCCTAATAAAAAAAGCTTATGCTTAACTAAACGGCAGAGACAAATTAGCCTCAAGGTCAGAATAAAGGAAGTATGCAAATATGCAGATAATATTCAAAACACAAAAAGCTATCATCACAGCCATTGGATTCAATTTCGGAATACACTCAAATTTTAAGTAAATATATAAAGATGTTTCATAGGTTAGGTGGAGTTTTTTTTTGTTTTGTTTTTTTGCAGATGCACCCATTTGCATGTCTTCTGTTGAAATCTACAGTATATGCATCAAAGTGATCATTTATAAATATTCAAGTTCATTCAAATATCTCAGATGTTATGTAAAACAAAATGGAAGGTAAAAGGAAGATAAAACACAATTTCAGTTCTGGGAGACGATTTTAGAAGAGAGAAAAAATAAAAGGTTGTACTGTTATGTTCACACTTGATTCGGTCAACAGCTCCATTCCATCCATGTACTGTGTTGTTCTCTACATATTTTAAATATTTTACTATTCACGATATCATACCTAATGTAAAACATAGGACACTGATATATTATTTAAACTGGCTTCTTTTTATAAAAAAAAAAAAGACATGCTGGTCTCTCCTTTTTTGAACTTTGTTTTTCCATTATTTTCTTGTTAAATATTAACCGCAGCTTTGTTTAGGCCACACGCTCTCTTCGTTGCTCCCCTGCTTATAGATTCAAATGTTGGACCATCAGGATCTGACCCTGGCTGTTTTGACAGGGCTCAGGTAGAGAAAATGTTTTGGTAAAAATCTGCTGAATATAATTTTCTCTTACTCTCAGTCGTTTTTTTTCTCTCTCTCTCTCCTCTATCCATTAATGCAGGGTTGCTGGGCCTGCAGTTTGGAGGGCAATGTGAGATCGCTGAGTTTGGGTTTTAAAGAGCCTCTGCTGATGATAACGGAAGTGGTCTACCGTTAGAAGCCCCTCTATTACTCTGCCTTACAGTCTAGAACACACACACACACACACACACACACACACACACACACACACACACACACACACACACACACACACACACAGATTTAGAATTCCTCTAGAGTATGAGTGGGTTTAATTAGAACTGTTTATTTGTGCACATTAATGTTTGATACAGTAATTTAATTCATTTAAGACTGGAGATCTGTAGAATAATAAATAACCAGGATACAAAAACATCAATACAATAGCTATTAGGATTACTTTAAAATATACCGATGCCATTTGTATCATCTACTTGCATGTCCTTTAAGTAGTTTTTTTTTTTAATGGGTGTAACTTTCCCAAAAAGTGTCCTTCCCTTCAGACTGTAGTGCATAGTCCTGTGATGTGGGAGATACTGCTGGCAAAACACATAGCTGCTGGTGGACTGTGGCTCTAATGTTTGTCCTTTGTTTATATGTTGCTGTGTTCATATTAAACAGCCATGATTTATACAATAAGATACTGTCACAGTGGCTGCAATTTACTGCCATTCTCATCTGTGTACACACAATTTAAAAGGAAAACTGGAATGAGTGGGGAAACATGGGGAAGACTGCATGATATGGCAGGTTTTAAATATTTGAAATTAAGTGACGTGAAAGAGGTGACATTATTGAGGTACAAATGACAGGAACAAATATGGCTGGATTTAATAGAAAGTAGAATGGATCTATCGAGAAAAATATTTGTTTCATTATTTACAATTACATTTACCGGATAAATTTGCTATTGGCCTCAGCTCAAGGCTATTAACGAATAGGTATTTATTCACTACATTAGCCACAGAAGGTTCCTAGTGATATTTTTATTTTTTTTTAATTAAACTGAGCCACGTAATCGAGATATCATGAACGAAACCAGGCTAGATCACATCCGAGTTCCTAGTACAGGGAAGGTGCTTGAAGACATACAAGAAAAAACAAAACAAATAAAGCTTCAAAAATCACTGCTCTGGTGTACGTTCTAATTATCTCTGTTGGTAAGGAGGAAGAAGAGAGTTAGATGGTGCAGAAACAGCAGTGGAGTGGCCATAACCTCCACATGATCAGGACAAATAACAAAGATACAATTACAGCAATATGTTTCATTAAGGCACATTTGGAGTTCCATTAGTTTCAGAGTTAACAGCAAGGCAATGATATATGTGTTAGTGAGAGCAGCAGTGATATAAAATGAGATGGAATGACACAGGGCCAAATGACAATGACAAAGAATAAAACAAAAGCAAAGGAATAAAAGGAGTACAACAGTGCAGGAGAAATAGAATAAGAAAAAAGAGAGAGAGAGAGAGAGAGAGAGAGAGAGAGAGAGAGAGAGAGAGAGAGAGAGAGAGAGAGAGAGAGAGAGAATAGGAGAGCTCATCATTAGCACATTAGGAGCTAATAAAGGTGACAAGACGGCGTAAAGCAAAAATAATAATCATCATCATTTATGGAGAGAGATCAATCCTTAGAACAGCGCGAGTGGGGAAATTGAAGCTATAGATCACTGTGCCCTTTATATAGAGGAAGGGAAATGCATGGATAATTTGCGTGAAAAGCCGAAGCGCTGACAGTGCTATAGCTGTCCAAACGGAGATGAGAAGACTGGCTCCCAGGCTCCTCGCACCGCCACAACTCCACTGGCAGCCACAAACAGAAATCAACACACTAGGCGCACCGCTGATAGCCATCATACATTCTCCACAAATTGAACTGTCACCTCCAGTGTCACTTTTTTCCCCCACCGAGCAGATGAAAAAGACATGTACATGGTAGGAACGTTCCGCAACATTAATTCCCGGCGGGAAAAAAGGCGTCACGCACATCAAACAGATAAACATTGGGCACAAGGCGGAAATGGCTCTTAGCTCTTAGCTCTGCTTTGCCTGCTGTGCTGTTTGTAATGTCATAGCTAGCCCGTTGATTACTTTTTTCTCCTCTCTAGTAGTTAGCATTTCATTTTAACGTTAAATGTAGCAACAAAGTAGGATCTAGGCTAAGCTTCTGCATGGATGCTTATCAGAATGTAAAGAACTCATTAAAGAATTTTTATCAGGAAACCAGCATTTTTTTCTTGATACATACATTTTTTTAACGAAAACACGTTTTTATAAAAATCTGATTGATATAAGTAATTTCCAAAGGTTAGGTAGTGAAGTTTTTCAGTGTTTCTGGTGGTTGCACATGACTGTCTCAAAAAAAACAGGAAATGCTTTAAAATGTACATGTGCCCTGGAAGGATTATAATATTTCATGTTGACTGAAATGGATATAGTTAATATATCATTTCTCTGCAGTTATATAAAAATTAAGGGGGCACGGTGGCTTAGTGGTTAGCATGTTCGGCTCACACCTCCAGAGTTGGGGGTTCGATTCCCGCCTCCGCCCTGTGTGTGTGTGGAGTTTGCATGTTCTCCCCGTGCCTCGGGGGTTTCCTCTGGGTACTCCGGTTTCCTCCCCCTGGTCCAAAGACATGCATGGTAGGTTAATTGGCATTTCTGGAAAAATTGTCCGTAGTGTGTGAGTGAATGAGAGTGTGTGTGTGTGTGCCCTGTGATGGGCTGGCACTCCGTCCAGGGTGTATCCTGCCTTGATGCCCGATGAGGCCTGAGATAGACACAGGCTCCCCGTGACCCGATAAGTTCGGATAAAGCTGTAGAAAATGAATGAAGGAATGAATATCAAAATTAGCTTAACAGAATAACATTAACAATATTTAACAATAACCACAGATCCTATAAGTGACAGCAAGAGTAGTGAGAATCATCTGGATGTCATGCGTACATGCACAATCATTACATTTCCTTCCAACAAAGTGATATAGTATTTGGAATAAACGCAGCTACTGAATAACAACTGAAACTAAATGACAAACTCTTACAGTTAGCCAAGGTTCAGAGAGCCACAACTGCATACATAACATTCATGGTGGAAGTTGGAAAAAGTAAATGGTGATAGTAGCAGTGAGACTTCCTGGAGTGGCAAACCTTGATGCAATGCCTACCAGGAGGAAACACTCCTCATAGACTGGCCTGTCACAATTGTGGCCAGAAATCCAGCCTGTCTAGAGGCACTTGTGATGACCTCCAGTACCCAGTGAACCAGTGTAATTTTAAACAGGAGAAGTCCAACAGTGTTTCACCTTGATACTGATATGTCTGAGCAGACCAACAGATCTCCGTACCAGATGGGGAACTGCTCCCAAGCAGACCCTATGGTTAGAGAAATACTACTTCTCCAGAAAGCTAGAGTCTGTGCCCCTCCTGCTGAAATGAGGACATGTCTCTGTGTGTAGTATATGGAGTCCAGCTACAGGCTGATAACCCATTTTTTCCCCCAAGTCTATTAATTACAGCAAGACCAACCTTCAACAAGACCTGCCACCACATAGAGCAACCTGCCAGAATCCATTTGGCAAGCAGAGTGCCTACTAAACATCAGTAGGTTTTGGTGTTAGGAAGCCCTTTCTCAAGCTTCTTAGTGGGATGCTTTGACCTATGTGTCCCATTACTAAGGGAAAGGTATCAACCAGTCATTATGCTTCCACCCTTAGATTGTTCTAAGGCTCAAAGTAAAACAGTTATGAGTGTACACTATACGTGATACGAAGTTCTCACTTAAACATCATTTAAACCTGCATTGTGGGAAATAGTTGTGGTTAAGATCAGGAGGTTGTGGGTTCAAATCCTTGGACTAGCAAATGGACACTGCTGAGCTCTCGGTCCCTCATCTGCTTAGTAGTATAAAAAATTAGATAAATGTAAGTCTCACTGGATAAGGCTACCTGCCAAAAGCCGTAAATAAAAATGTAAATCATCAGTAAGAATGCATTCGGTGCCTGGGTAAGCGTATTTTTGGATGTAGTGTTCCATCAGATGAGACTGCCAGCAACATGATACACTGTGCATACGTATAATATGTAAATGTACATTCCAAAACAAATACCTGGGTATTTCTTGGAGACCACAAAAGTTCAGAAAATGCGCTACTAAGAATATAACAGCCATGTAATTTGGGTCAGTTAATGTGTGTTTCTTTCTAGTTCAGCCATTTTGGTAATTCTGTATGTAATTCTTGCATTTCATGTGATTTTTCTGTGAACTAGGTCATAAGCTGTGTGAGTGTGTCTTTCCTCTTCTGTAAATAAATCTGGATAATCTATCACTCCCCTATTCTACAGTTCCTTACTTATCTATTATCGTATTAAGTATTTATCAATTTCTAGGTTAAATGATTTATATTTTTAGACATTGATTTACATCTAATACATTTTTTTATTTGCTTTCACACAGTTCATTATCTATCGTGACCGCACCAAAAGTTAAAAAGTTAAAGAGAAGCTGCTTGTATTGAAATAATTTTATCTCTTGCATCTTACGATTATTCATCCTGATTATTCTGATCAGGGCTCCTGTATAACAGTCAGAAATGCCAGAGGCATATGCTTAATATTTATATATTTTATTTTTTGCAAGGTTGCATATTTTGTAAAAAAGGCATCTTTTGTCATACATTAATAATTGTTTTTGGTTTATGCTCTGATGGTTTTAAGATGCTCTAATGGTAGGTGATTTCATTTGATCTGAATGTTTAGTTAGTCAGAGTTTACAAAAATGAAGGGTTTTTTTATTATTATTATTATTTATTTATTTATTTATTTTGTATGACACACACACACACACACATGCATTTCAACGTGAGTGTGAAATCGTTATAGAATTAACATACAAGCATGTGCTTGTGACCTTGTTTACCATTACAGTAAGGTGAAATACCACATGATACATTATGTATAAAGGATTCATGAATATTCAATTTGTACTGCATATGAAATATTAGAAAACACTATTTGCTTTCTGCATAAGGTAAACACATGCTTCAGTTATTCGTGTTTGGAGGGTAAGCGAGTCACGGTCAAAGGTTCATGAATATTTTTAAGTCTTTCAGTACTTGCAAAAAGCAAAAACAACAAGGTCTTGGACACCACCTGAAAAGGAGAAAAAGTGTGCTTAATATGAAGAAGGGAAGTGAGTAATTTGTTCTCTCGTTTGTGGACGGGAAGGCAGACTTTTCTGCCAACCCAACCAGATTCATCATAATTCCCTTCAGATGAATCAAACCTGCAGGAAGGGTCAGAAAAAGAGAAATAAAGAGAAACAGAGAGAAAGAGAGAGATGGGGAACACAAAAGAAACTAAGATCAAGAAGAACGAAAGTGGGGGGGGGAAGAAATGCAGGGCACTCAGCCCAGACAGCATGCAGAGAACATGTTTCAGGAGGCTGAAAGGAAACATGTTTTCTTATAACTTCAGTGAATGACAAGGAAACCATTAACACACGCCTTCGGTGCAGGGGATTACAGGCTGCACATGCTTGGCTATTATTCAGCCTAATTAAGTCTTTTGGCATGATTTCCCTAGAACAAAGCAAAAAAAGGAGAGCAGAAATAGCTTAATAGCTTTGGGGTGCCTAGATTCCAAGGCAGACATATTAATATGTGTTTTCCTTTGCAATTTCATTGTGTCACAGTTAATCCCCTTCTTTAAAAAAAAACCCACAATATTAAAATTTAAATAATATATATATTTTTTTTAACAAAATTTAGATTTATTTAGACTGTTGTTAAAAAACATGCATACTAAACATTGCATATGAATCGTTTGTGAAATTGATTAAGGGGATAAGTGAAATCTATGATGTTATTAAAACCTCTGGTGTTATAGCTATTTATATTTCGATACATTCGTATTAATCGGATTAAATTCCTTGTTTAAATGTTAGTTCAACCCTCTCATGTCTGATGTTCCCTGATACCATCACCCATTCCATCAGAAAAGTAATCACAATACTTCACAATCCAAGAACGCAACGCTACATGACACAACACTGATTGTCTAACTCACCTCTCAGCAGCTATATGCAATATGTTATAATTAAAAAACTAAAATAATTAAATAAAAAAGTTATAATTAAAAAAAGGAACATCCCACATCCAGGACTATACTGTAAACTGTTAGTAGTCCATACATATAAACAGTCCACTGTGTAACATATGTGAAATTGTTGATGATAAATGTTTAAATGGATAAAGTATAAATGGGTATGAATTCAGGCTAAATGTAGCATGCATGTGTAACACCACCTACTCTACAGATTATCTAAGCAACTCGTAAACATGCTTCTTTCAACTATAGTAATTAATCGATCAGTCGCTCAGTCAGTTGGAGCTATTTATATTTAGGAATAACAAAAAGATTTATTTTTCCATTTGCATATGAAGCACTGCATATAATGAGAGATTCAGTCTAAACCATGGCAATAATGTCTAGTATATTCAGCTGTCAGTTACATACTATAATAATAATGCTGCAAAAGATGTAAATATGTGGGAATGTAAGGCTTTTAAAACAAATAATCAAACAAACAAACATATAAATAAATAAATAAATAAATAAATAAATAAATAAATAAATAAATAAATAAACAGACCTTCAAACTTGTTTTAAATATTATTTATTTAACATCTCTGCATCCATTCCTGAGTCAAAATAGAGAAAAATAAAGTTTCAGCGTGAATTATACCTTGCAGTATATAAGTTGTTTTTCATGAAGAATTGCTTACTTCATAATGCAGTCTGTTGAGTTATATTGTTCACATAGATGTATTGAATCCAGAACCTTGTATCGAATGATACGATACGATAAAATGTCTCATAACGCATCTAGTTCAGTGACTGAATGAATTATATTTATATCAACAATTATGTTGATGTATTTAATACACACTCATTATTACAGAGCTCTTAAAGTAGCCACAAGGATGTTACGGTAAATGACCTGATATGTGCACATGTAGCAGGTGTAGTCCACCTTACTTCTCTGTACAATATCTTCCACAATGTGTATATACACCGAAAGGTTCACTAGCAGTAACATGATCTGAGTTAGAGGGATTCCCCATGTCATGTCAACTCTCATGTCAGCTAGAGTGAAAACACTGATGTCAGCATCTGCTTTGAATCAATTACCAGTACAGTAACTCTCTCAGTGCATTAAACTTTTAGGGCTCCTCTGCTTGGTAATGTTTGTGTGTGTGTGTGTGTGTGTGTGTGTGTGTGTGTGTGTGTGTGTGTGTGTGTGTGTGTGTGTGTGTGTGTGTGTGTGTGTGTGTGTGTGTGTGTGTGTGTGTGTGTGTGATCTGACAGATTATCATTGACACACTGACAGTGAACAGATAAAAGAAGACACAGCTAATGAAGTGTGAAGTGAAAGACAGAGAGAGAGAGAGAGAGAGAGAGAGAGAGAGAGAGAGAGAGAGAGAGAGAGAGAGAGAGAGAGAGAGAGAGAGAGGGTGAGAGAGACTGTGTGTCTGATTTGATGTCATAAACACACATTGATACTGGAGTCTACTATGTAAATCAGTGCAGACAAAATAAGACAGAATACATATGTAAATAAACAAATAAGTACATAAACAAACAAACAAACAAACAAACAAATTAAATAAATAAACAAACAAACAAACAAACAAACAAACAAACAAACAAATAAATAAATAGGATTTAATATCTAAGTACACACCAATCCAATCACACCTGATACATTTGTATAGACGCTATACAATTCCACTGACTTTGTAAATGTACTTTACACAATGACAATAAAGTTTAATGTAAACTTATATATTTAAACTTACTGTATATAATATATACTGTAAGTTTAAATATATAACTTTACATTAAACTTTATTGTCACTATATATATATATATATATATATATATATATATATATATATATATATATATATATATATATATATATATATATAAGTTTTTTTTTAAAATACATTCTGCATCTTGTATCCATTATATTATAATGCAGTACCAGTATCAGGTGTTCCCTATGACCATTAAAAGTCAGTCACATCAATGGCACTAACTATCCCCTGCTTCTAATGACTGCCCTTGCCACAGATAAATTTGTTTCATTTTTGTTCTTTGTCCTCCCGTCTCTCTTTCTGTCTATTTCCACCTCCCCTGACCGCTCTTTGGAATCTAATTATCCTCTTCCTTCTGTTCAAGGAACTCCTCCTCGTGATAAAAAACAGTCACTTCCAAAGCAAACTAGTTCTTAATTTTCTCTGACAGACTCCTTTAAACATGCTGGGAGAATGCAGTGTCTAATTGAAAACACATTCCTATTCCAAACAAATTAAGCACAATTAAGGGCCCTGAGTTATGAGTATCTATCATGATGAGATGTTTTGGTAAAAATCACCACATTTAGATCAAAGTCGTCCAACCCTTTGCTTAATTGCCTCATTAGAGTCCTTCGCAATGGGCTTCATAAATACAGGGCCGGAGAGTTTCGTTGGGGAATTACTCTAAAAGACGACCCTTAAAGTAATCGCTTCCACATTTTTATAGAAGGTTCATCTGTTTTAGGAATAAACAGAATTTTCTTTTCTTTTATGGTGAATATTTTGGTGGTTGTGTTATCTTCAGTGTGGTTTCCATTTTCATTACAAGCTGGTGTAGAGAATTGTAATGTCGCAGTGAGAGGCCAAAAAGCACCTCAGTATAAATATTTCCAACAGTGTAGAACATTTCTTTGCGCATGTTATGTAAAAAAAATCAACCCCAATCACTCATATCGTTGGATGACTGTTTTTATAGCATCTCAGATTAGCAAGAACGTTGTCCCCAAGCTCTACGCTAAGGGTCTGAAAAGTAGCTTGAGTTGGCTCTGTCACAGTGTGGACTTCATCTCAGATCATTTTAATTCAACATCTTAAATGAGCAGCCCACTTTTCATCCAACAGACTTTTCCAATTTTGTGCACGACTTTATTGGTTAGCTGCAGAAAGGAGGGGAAAAAAAATCGCTGCTAAAAAGTGAAGACAGATTTTGGCCTTTTTAAACATTTTTAACCAATTTTATATTGTTGATATCTCAGTACTCGATTAATCATTTACATTGTACTCTATCATTGCTGTACGTATCTGGCCAAAAATGGCAGATTCGGTCAACTTTGAAAAAAAAAAAAAAGTTTCTGAACTAACAATATTTAGCAGAAATAAACCAATCCAACCTTATATAAAAGCAGAGGAATTTAAATGATAACTGCTAAATCCTTCTCACCCTAACTTTAACCATGACCATGAATTTTAATCAGAAATGTTCAATCAGGGTTTAATTGATTAAAGACAATTTTCAAAGTATGACATTTCACAAGAGACACATTTTCAGCAGTAAATCTAAGGATCTGCATATGATCTTATCTTCCTTCCAGTCCAATTACAGCAAAATGAGACTAAATAAAAATAAAATACCCAGTCTTCGAATTACAAGAACAGCGTATCTGTCAAAGAAATTTATTACATAAGTAAACTGAACCTTCTCTTTCTCCCTCTCCAATACGCCTGTAAACATTTAGTCTAAAATACTACATATGCGTTCCATTTTCTGTTTAAGTTTCTTATCTCTCCTACTGATTTACACATACACATCCTTCTAGTGAACTGAAATAGCAGCCGTTAAAGTCAAGCTCTAAATGGAGAGATTGTTAAGGCCTATAAGTCCAAGCCACTCAGAGGAAGAAAATGACTGATGGCACAAGAACAGCCAGAATCCCCTTGCTGGGTTTATTGCCCCCAAAGCAGCTCTTACCACATATGTCCCTCATCCTGCCCTGACAGTGCTAATAGAATATGCATAGGCCTATTAGCATACAAGCTAATGTTGCCCCAGAGGGAGGGCATGGACATCAAACTTTAAGTAGAAATCAAAACAGAGAGAGGGAAAGAGGAGGGGGAATTAAAAGGACACCATCACCCTGAGAAAATATGGCCTGGGGCACAAGACACATTACACATGTGCTTGTATTGGAGCACCGATCTTTTTTGCACTTGCACAGAAGGCCTTCAATATTAAGTGGGATGTGGGTTATCATGATGTGGAAACAGAATTGAAATGGGTGGAGACATGACTGTTTTTCTGCACCTATCAACGTGAAGCCTGAATATGAAAGGACATACTGCCTCCTCTATATGCAAACACATGGACTGCAAATGTCAAAAGCCTCAAATGCTTATAGAATGTGTATTTTTTTCTTTTTCTTTTTTTTTGCAATATTGTTAGTGTAGAATGAGACTGGCCCTTGTATGCATCTTTGCACTACACAAACAGCTCAAGTCAGATTAGAATCTCAGATCTTCAGTCGTGCAAAACTGCCTTGCGTATTCTGGCACCCACCCGAGATTTATCGGCAAGAGAGCACGCTGCATTCTCTCTGAACCCTGACACCAAATCAGATACATTTCCGCAAGCCAGTAGAAATGAAAATAGCACATAAGAAAGCAATTTGGTTCGGCAATCACAAAAAAATGCAGAGCAAGTCTAATGAAGGACTAATTGAGTCACGTCCCGAAACAAGGTGAGCTGCTCTCTGGATCCCCCGCACCATGCTGGTGTTTATGGTCATTATGGATATGTTAACCTCACATAAGGGGGAGAGGAAGCAGGTCACAAGGGTGAAGAATTAAACCTAAAAGAACGGAAAAGAGTAGGTAAAAAAGGATAAAAAGGTGTGTCAATACATACCTGCAACACTTTCAATAATGGTCCAATTACAAAGTCATGATTTCTAGGCATTTTTCAGACACCCTCAATATGAGCCATATGCCACACCACATAATGGCTCCAGTGCATTCCAAATTCTCCATTATTTTAAATGTAACACGCAGTTCTTTCAATGAATTTGTTGTATAATTAGACAAATAAAAAAGTAGATAAAAAAGTAGATTTTTGCAAACTATTTTTGCTAATCGTTTGAAAGCTAAGATCATTAATAAGCATACTGAACAAATTTATAAAAGTATCTACACGTTACTTATTAGTGTTAAAATGTTTAGATTCAACCACCTAAAACTACACAAGACCTTCAGCTTAAAAAAAAGCTAAACCATACTACACAATCGATTTCCAAATTCCCCATTGCTTTAACGAGGGTTCTGTATAATTCAATTTGGCACATCTTTTATGGGATTTTTATTGCTAAAATACTTTTAACAGTCCTGTCCTGTTACTGAAGCAGACTCATAAAATTTCTGCTCGGTGGTGACTGGTGTGATATTAAAAAAGCAGACACTGTTAAGAGGAATCAGCTTTGTATTTAATTGGAATTTGAGAAAAGAAGGAACAGACCTGACTGTCAAACGGCTTTTATTTGCAGCTTTCATTACTACCAGGCTATAGGTGTCTCCTTTTGGCTAGCGTTCACTAACACATACCGTTTCCCAACAATTTCACCACCAGACACAGTCTTCTAGCTCGAATCATTAATCCAATTACAGCTAGCAAGATGAACGTATTTCATTGGTCTGAGTGTAAGGGCTTACGTTTGATAGGTCGACAAGGGTGAAGGTTTGGAACCGCTCATGCGAAATGGTTCCCTAAATCTGTAGGTAAAAGTAAAAGTGGAACTCAGAAGCTAAAAAGTGATGGGTTATATTTTTTACCACATTAGTTTAGGACGGATTCAAATAGCATTGCAGGCGCTGTAAAACTTTGAGCTTCTCTTTTGGTACAGATGGTTTGGCAGAGTGACAAAGCAAACTGGGCCTAGACCCAAACTCCAACCTCTATTTCATGGCGGCTTAACACTTTCACTCTCTCTAGATTACAGTTATAGCACTTTAACAACGTGGCCAAGCCCAAATCATTCACAAAAGTCCCGTCCGGTACACCGACATTAATTTGAGAGCGAGAATAAAGAGCGATGAAAATCACAATTGTCGCAATGTTGAAAAAGAGCTCAGAAACCTTTATTTGATTGAACATGACTGCGATTGATAGCAAGTGGGGGTGTTAATACTGGGAATGATCAGGTGATTAGAACCATAAGTGTGTTAAGACTGTGTGTGAGTGTGGAGTGAGAAATGTAATACAAGCTCTTGGTGCGTCCCTGAGGCTTTACATAGTGCATGGTTATAGATCACACACACACACACACACACACACACACACACACACACACACACACACACACACACACACACACACACGGTCACTCGGCCCCAGGCCTGGGCTATTGTGGTAATACGTGTCTACTAGTGAGACCTGCCTGTAAACATGTGTGTGAGGAGCCACTCACACACACACACACACACACACACACACACACACACACACACACACACACACACACACACACACACACACACACACACACACACACACACACACACACACACACACACAAATTATGAAGCTATTTCATTTTATTTCATTCATTTATATTAGTACAAGAGTACAATACACTATATTACATTGACCAGCAACACTGAATAAAAATGAATAAATAGTTCCTCAGAATAGACAACAAATATGTAAAAATGCTGAAGCTGTGCCACAGATCTTGATGTTGTTATGTGTTTTTTAATTTCCTGTAGTGAAATGTAGTGTAGTGAAAAATATTAAGAGTTCATTTTCTGCATGAGCTGCAGGAGGAGGGGGAAGTCTACAATAACATGAGAAATGTGTATATGCACGTGAATGCAAAGTGTGCCTCTGTAAATGGGATCTCAAGAACCAAGACACAATTATAATAAGTAAATAGAGAAGGCAAGGGGGGAAAAGAAAACTGTATTAGCGAAAGCAGTGGTGTTGGTGATTGTCTTCGAGCCCTTTTCACCTTGTTTTGCTGGACGTCTGAGCTCCATAAGAGCCGAAAGTCTGGCCTCTCCCTACCACCAGGAGGTGTGTATTGTGGGGGGGCATTTGGCGCTTGCCATCCTACCATGCTTCACTTCCATAAGAGATTGAGTGGGGAGGGAAGGAGGCTGCACAGAAGGAGCCATTGTTGATTACTCATTACTTAACCTGTAATGTGTTCCGCCCCCTTTGTCTGCATGTCATGCTTCTTTTCTCCCCCTCATTCCCCTCAACTCTCTCCGCTCTCTTCCCAAATAAATGGAAAAATATTCCCAGCCCCAGGCTAGTGCTGAACTTCTCACTCTCTGCATCCAATTTGGAGCCACTGCTCCTGATGATGTAACACGACAGTCCCAACATAGGAGAAAGGCCGGCCACAGAGAGAGAGAGAGAGAGAGAGAGAGAGAGAGAGAGAGAGAGAGAGAGAGAGAGAGAGAGAGAGACAGACAGACAGACAGACAGACAGACAGACAGACAGACAGACATAGACAGCCAGACAGAGAGAGGGGGAATGGGGGAGTGCTTGAGGAAGCCAGAAAGTGCACTTCGGGCCTCTAAGGTTGCATTTCTTAACCTTGCTACTCAAAATCCAGCAACACTTTATAAATGTTTTAGTTTTAGAGTCATTATCATGCTGGCCAGCATATTTTGTATATGCAGAAAAAACGGTAATTAGAGGCTGCCCCAAAGCTCTAGTTTACTTAGGTTTCTGAGCCATGACTGAAATTCAAAGGAAATACTCTCTTGAATGATATGTCCATTTGAATGTCTTTACTTATATACCTTATATTGTACCTAGTTGTTTGATTTCAAAACATTTTCGTCTCCCAGCTGACACATTATTTAAAAAAAAAAACATTTATCATATTTGAGTCTAAAGATCCTTCTTAAAACAACATCACAAGGCTTAAGACCGAGAGTTGAGTTACTGAAAAAAAAGCACATCAGCCACGCTAAGCCCATAGCCAATTTTGTTGAATAAACTTCTCATAAAACAAACGTCAATATAAATGTGCACATGAACCATCACTGTACACTTATGGAGCAATGATGAAAATCAATGTCAAGGTCAATGCACAAAGAAACCACCTCAAACTCCATGCAAAGTGGCCTGGCAACCTTAACTGCCCAGGAGTTCTAGAGATTTCTAGGCAAGAGTCATGGCAGATTGAAATGGTACACTTCTCACGGTCCAATCTCAAGCATGACTTCATGCCGAGCTGTCACACACCGCAGGCTGCATTCCCTTCGAATTGGCACAAATACGGTGGATACGACGCAGACAGAAACCACTGCTGTGGGTTGGAAATGAGTGTATACTGCTTATGGTTTGACATAATCAAGGGGGTCTGCAAAAGTTCCCATCGTTGCCTTATTTCATTCGAGCCAGAAATGGAACTCAATCACACTTTCTGCCAAAGGAGGAGGACTGGGAACGTTAGCGCTGTTTAGCATGACAGCGCTGATGATGATGATGGCAATGATGATGGAGTATCTAAGCAGATGACCGAAAGCAGGTCCGTTTCATTTGGCCGGCTTGTTCTGGAGGGAAAGATGCTTTGTTTGTTAGCTCCTGACCTCCTGTGCAAGTGTGTATGTGGGAGACGTGACCCTTGAGTGTGAGGCGGAGTGTATGTGTGTGTCTGTATAGTGTCAGGCTCATTATGAGCTGATAAAAACTCTTGGGCCAGGTCCATCCATCATGTCCCGCCTCTAATCAGCATGCGTGTCACTGTAACTAAACAGAGCCTTGAGCGGCGCTGCCACGCGATTGGCTGTGACAGGGAGAAATAAATCTGCCTTCAGCCAATCGGGGACAGGCAGCAGAGCGTTGCAGAGAAGGTGACAGGCGTTTGAGGTCTCAACTGACACAAGATTAGAAGAGCCCAGTTCAACCACAGCCTTACAGGAAACAACAAACAGCCAATGAAACAGCAAACCACTCTGAATCAGCTTTTACTAGACAAGGAGGAGTGTTTAGCTAGGGTTTTGATACTGGACTAAAGACAGTTCTATCTAATACCAGTTAGAGGAACCCGTGTCTCTCTGTACTACTACTAATCTTTGTCATGTTCAGTTTTTGACCCTGTAAGAAAGACACAAATCACATTGGATCACTTGTGGACTTGGTATAAGGTGTGAACAATGTCACCTACTGCATGTAAATGTAAAACTAGGTTATCATTTAGACCTGTGCTGTGCTATGCCATTAATCTGAGTTAGTGTAAATAAAAAGTGTTAGAACCGCAAAAATATAGATTTGTTTTGACGGTCTGATTTAATTTTTCGCTTCATTAATCCAAAGTCAGGACTTTTCAAACCGAATGTCAATTGAACGAACGTCTGATTAGTAAAGCGGGAATAAACATGGGGTTACTTTTTACCATGGACACAACCAGGCACAACAGGTTCCATTGCTCATTACATACGTAACAAAACATAACCACACGGCATAATAAGACTTTTTCTTTGTTCAGCTTGTGCTTTATTTCTCATTCATCATTTCTTATATCTGATTTATTTTAAGAAAGGAAAAGAAAAGAAAAGAAAAGAAAAGACAAGAAAAGAAAAGACAAGAAAAGAAAAGAAAAGAAAAGGAGCAGCATGTTCTCTGCCTGAAGCACAGTCTGTGGCTTGTTGGTCTGTTTCTCATGTGGCGCATGGGTTATTTTGTTTACTTCTGCTTCCTTATGCACCACACAGAAGCTCTGATGTCAGTGACCACACACACATGCATACAAACACACACACATGCACACACATTGGTCTTATCCGTCTAACTACCTTTCAGTAACATAGCAACGAGTGCCTAAGCCTAACCTTATGAGCTCTAACCTTTACCTCAGAAACCAAACAGAAACCTTTTTATTTGTGTGTGTGTGTGTGTGTGTGTGTGTGTGTGTGTGTGTGTGTGTGTGTGTGTGTGTGTGTGTGTGTGTGTGTGTGTGTGTGTGTGTGTGTGTGTGTGTTTAATAAAGAAAGGTGCAGTGTTTTGTTATTTAAAAAAAGAATATATACGAATCAACCAAATGTCCCCTCAAGGTCAAAACTGTCAGATATTCCACTCCTTGGTCCCCACCAAAACTTTAAAAAAGCATGCCCACACATAAACACACACATACACACACACACACACACACACACACACACACACACACACACACACACACACACACACACACACACACACACACACACACACACATACACACACACACATACACAGCAGACAGTAAGCCTGCTTTGTCTCTGCCAGACACAGTGTTTACCAGCAAACCTGAGAAAGCATCTTGTCCTGTGTTACAGTAGAGCAGCTTGCTGTAAACATAAGAGAAACCACAGCTGGCACTGTTATTTTGCTTCTTTGAACGACAGAATTGTAACAGCGCACCCCCTTTACTATGCTCTCCTTTTCTAAAATGATCTCACTTTGGATGTAGACCTGACCCGAACAGAATCACTCTGCTCGCTGCCTTTTTTTTTTTTTTTTTAAAGCAGAGAACGGTAACACACATCAGCTTTTTCTCCAACCTGTGTCTTTCTCACAAGAAAAGTAAAAAAAAAGTGCACAGCTTGTAAAGAAAAAGCTCTAGTGCCCAAGTGTGGTGGCTGTAGGAAAGATTATAGAAAATATAAGACTGAGGTAGAATAGCATGGAGTGGAGTGTGCATGTGGGAAAAGACAGGATGTTTGGTGGCTTGCAGATGAATATAAATATACCTTGGATCATATTTTGCAAAAGAATACAGTATATATGACGAAAGAGACGATGAAAACCTTAATTATTATAGAAATAATATCATTATTATATGTACCGTATATAATACAAATAAAATGTTTGTTATTGACTGTATTTTAACAAAAAGGAACTTGAACATTATACACTGTACATTATACAGCAGACTTTAGTATAGTCAGAAAGAAAACTCATTATTTGCACTATTTGTTATCCATACCTTATACTCCTTCCTCTATCATGCGGTTAATGGTTTAATAACATATGTCTGTTTTTTATTTTTAACACTAGTAGTTAGCCCGGATCGTATTTCGCACTCCACCGGTTAGGGAGTGAGAAAGAATGAGCATAGAAAAAAAAAAAGAAAAAAGAAAAAGAAAAAAAAAGACATGTACTTATTTCTGCAATGTAAAATGACACTATATCAGATCAAGCATTTCCATATGTTGGCTGTTGCTGCAGTGGTCCTGTATGTGTGTGTGTGTGTGTGTGTGTGTGTGTGTGTGTGTGTGTGTGTGTGTGTGTGTGTGTGTGTGTGTGTGTGTGTGTGTGTGTGTGTGTGTGACTGAACAGCAGCTTACTATAAAGGACATGAGACAAATGGTTGCAGGATATCATGGGCTAGGGAGCCACCTACTGTGAACACTGGAGTGTGGATTTTTCCCAATAGCATTGTTTTCCACTGATCCTGGACATGAGGTCAAATCCATGGCTTGAGACACACTCATTGTGCAATCACACAAACCACTCTAATTCTAATAATAACACAGTTTTACAATATCGATTTCAAATGTTCTTTAGAATAACAAGGTCACGGTGCTTTTACCGAGTGGATCAGTTCTTTGGATGAGTGTTTCTCAGTGGGTGTTAACGTATCTACGGGAGATCAATAAGTGGTACAGATAGAGGTAGATTAAACTGCAATATGCCTAAGCAATACATCAAAGTGTTGGTTATTTAAATGTATTACAACTGTCTGACCTCTAGTGTGGATTCAAATGAAAAACGATCATAAAGTACCAGAAAAGGAGAATTATAACACATTTTAACACTGTGTGTTTCTATTACAATCTACAAGGTGTCCCAATGGTCTCCATACACAGGGGAACTTAAATTATTTGATCGAAATGTAACTTAATACATTTATAAAACCTTCTCTACATGATTGCCATTTCATTATAAACACACAGAGAGTTGGCTCTCTCGCTCATGATGAACTTGTGTTAAATCGGGTGTCGTGTATGTAATTGCAACCTTGATTCAGCCATGAGAAGCATTTCAGGTCCACAAGAATATAAACTATATAATATAAACTTTTGGAAAACATTTTACTATAAAGTGTTCATTTCCCCTACGTATGGAGACTTTTGGGACACACTATAGAATATAATGTAGCTGAAATGTCTTTATGCTTTTAGCCTCTAGACACATGGTTAGAAAGTGGTTAGAAAAAAAAAATCCATTTCTGAAACTCCTACAAAAAGGTGGAGTGCATTATAAAGTTTATGGCAATAAAAACCCTGCTTCCTCACTAAAAACTAAATTAGCCACAGAATAAGTCTCAAGACTCACGCAGCGGCCTTTTCTCCTGAGCTCTCGTAGCTTCTCTCGCAGATATAAATTAACCCTGAGAATGCTTACCTAAAACGTCAGGGTTTAAACAAAGATTGAGCATCGAGGGGGGAATGGGGAGAGATGCAGGAATATGGGCACAGATGGGTGCATGAAACACTGTTTTTTTTTTAAATACAAAGTTTAGAGAGGGAGAAAACCTACTGTATACACGCTGGCACGAGCAAAAAGTCAGGAAGTGTAGGAGACGCCCCCCCATCCATCCTGCGAGTGTAACCTAAAACCAATGACATAGCCAATACATGTCATATTCTCTCCATCTACATGACGAGTTTATTTTTCAAGGAGGAATTTTAACCTAAAACCTATCCCACACAATTATCCTGATTTGTTTAAAACCTAGGTGGACAGCCCAAATGACCAAAAAAAAAAATGAGTATAAAATCTCATCTATTTTAGAAATTTCTTCAAGGTATGTTTCTATGTTTCCATCATCAATTAAATATGTCTGACTATTTATACTCTCAATGCAGTTATCCAGGTGCGGGTTGTAGCATAAGCAAGCCGAGTCGCTGATGATATCTGTTTAAGTCTGCCTTGTAAGCAGTTCTGAAACCACAAGAATTACCTTCATACTTAAGCCTAAATAATTTCCTAGTGCTGTGTTGAAATATATCATAGGAAGCACATCAAACCCGGTATAACACAAACATTTAAATTGCCTATAAAATCCTTTTTTTTTTCTTTCTTTCTTTCTTTCTTTCTTTCTTTCTTTCTTTTTTTTTTTTGCCTTTATTTATGTAAATGTTAAGCAGGGAGAAATAATACAAATCCGAATTTTTCAGGGAAAAACGCTACCTGTGGTTAATACATTTCCATGAAAGTTACGATAATCAGAGAAATAATTTGTGGTTTATAAAATGATTGGAAGCCTCATGCTGAAGCTCATTATTTGCACAAAAAGGTAAGCCAGTGAACACTGCTGCTGCCTTCTACGTGTCATCAACTTGACAATAAATCATCTAAATTACATATTCATTTCATAGTCAACCGTATTCAGGGGTTATAATATTAATCCAGTTTAGAACGACAAGAATATGTATCCGAAAGGGCGCCTATACCTTTAAAGGATTCGACGCATGGCTAACACCAACTTAGTGAGGCTTTGGAGGAAAGAGAGAGAGAGAGAGAGAGAGAGAGAGAGAAAAAAAAAACAAAAAAAAACATTTTTTCAGTGTTTGTTCTGTGTAAAAACCCTGAGGTATTAGGGTGCACTAATCTTTAAAAGGTTAATTTATTCATAGAGATTTTGACAGAGATGTATGGCCCAGCCAGCATCTCAGGCACCTCTACCCACAGGGAGAGGCCTAATGTGAGGGAGGGAGAAGAGAGGAATGGAGAGGAGGAAAAGAGAGGGAGGGAGGAAAGGAGGAAGGGAGGGAGAGAGAGAATGAGAGAAACAGAGACAGAAGCAGAGTAGTCAGCATGTAATAAACACAAAGACATAATTACCTCACAGAGCCAGGCAAAGAAAAGGACCTTTGACCTTGCACTGCTGTGTTTCTATTAATGTGTTATAGTGCCTCGCTAAACTCCAATCAGGGGAATATTTGTTTTATTTTCAGTAACTTTGATGCTTTGATGAATTAACGTGGATAACGTATCGTCAACAGTCGTATTATATCTATATTCGTATGTGTATGTCTACCTTCACACTTCAATTAGTTAATTTATATACCTGATCACTGTACTCAACGGTTTCAGGTACATGTCTGTATAAAGCATACAGTTTAAACTCAATTACGCTGAAAGAATAACAAGGTTTGGCCACATGTATTTTATGATTTAAAGAAAAAAAATACTTTGTAAAAACAAGCTACGTAAACTAAACGATCAGGGTCTTACACTGCAAGCTGGTGCAAAGAAAAAGGCTAGAGATGCCTGAGAGATGGTGAGGCTGAGTGAAATGAGCCTTTGTGTTGCTTTGTATACAACAACCATAGGAGGGTTCAAACTGCATCAATCATAGCTGTCACATGCTGTAAGCACCAATCTGTCGCTGCTAGGTGAGAGATGATTTAATTTGTCCTATGCTTTTAAATGGCCATGCATCAGTGAATAGTATCGGGGGGGGGGGGGGGGGACTTGGCGTGACTGGAAACTTCGTTGCTATGTTGAAGTTTTCCACTGATGATATTTATCCACTTATATTACACTTATTCCACCACTCTACTGGAGCAACACACTGAACTGTGTGTCTGTCAACTGTTAAGCTTTTAAAACAAAGCTTTCAACTTTTAATTACCAATGAAACATCCCAATGGGTGCTTAGCTTTTATATGCTGAATTTGTGACTGCCGCCTAAAGGGAGATTTACTTAGCAGAGCTGCAGGAGTCCGTTGGGTAGATGCCAAAGTGTGTGTCAAAGGTACAGCCATTAGCAGAGTGTGAAAAAAGCTTGTGCTCTTCCATCTGCTGCCGAGCACAATCACATAAAGACTGAAAGCTCAGAGATTACTGTACTGCACCGAGAGCAACTTTTGTTGCTGCGACATCCGTGTTTTTAAGTGTATCTCTTTTATTCTGCCCCAATGTACAAACATTGTATTCATGTAGTCTTAAGTAATGTTTTCTGGCAGCTTGGTTGGAGTATGCTACAAATGCCATTAAGTGATCTGTAGTGCTAGATTCATGCTCTATCCATTCTTATATTTAAAAGGCTGCTCCAGTAGATGGGACTGATTTAGAAAGGTAAAATTTTACTTGAGTCATTTTTAATACAGCTAAGAATCGGCGAGTACAAGTACCCCATTGATGGCTACTTCTTTCCCTCTCCTCATTCAATCTTCCAAAGGATATGCGATTTGTTATGCTGTGTGCTGGTCAGTTCAAATCCAGTGCATACTCAAAACCCGTTGCCTTCTATTAGCACCACTTAGACATGACCCCGTGCTAGCCCTAGCCAGAAGTGCTCTACTGTGCCCTCCATACAGCGTTCCAAATCTTTCTCTGAGTCTCACTCATTCGCCCTGGGCGCATCTAATTGAAAGCGATCTCAGGACTCAAGCCCGAGTTCCGTTTTCTTGGCTAATCCACCATCGGGAAACCTCACATGTTCTGAATTAGATCGCTCTGACTTCCTAACTCTTCTCCCTGCATCTTTGCTCACTTGGCCTGGCCTTTTGCAGGAGTTTATGTTATTAACTGCGCACTGCACAGTTCCTGCCTGTCACAGGGGCCTGGAGATGTTATCGCTGCCACCTCAACGTATACGGTTACCTAAAAAATATTCCATAAATTAGATTGGGATTGGCAATTGTGGAATATAGAAGGGAAGACAAGGCAAATGGGAGGGTGGGCTTTAATATATGAGTAATAGGACAATAGAATCTCCTGCTGTTTATTTTGGACAGAGATATTAGTGGTAAGTCACTGGCAAGCAGTACCTGATGAAAAAACTGCAGGGTGCTTAGGGGGCTTTTGGAGGTTTTTCAAAACCAAAAATACTGGAGAAAATATACTTTATTTTTAGAGAGACTCATACGGTCCAGCCCTGAATGCCTAGACTCAGATTGGACTCGGGCTTTGGAGTATTTCTCCTCAACGAGAGGCATACATCCCTTTGTAATCAAATAAAGCTGTTGGCTTTTTGTTTTTGTGTTGTTGTTTTTTTGACAAGGGAACTTTTCACCTCCCAGACAGCTGTTCTAGCTACATCTATGTCTCAACCAAATAGATCAGTCATGGTGATCCATTATGAAATAAACATGTTAAAAAAACAAAAAACAAAGAATCAAATAAATATGGGCAAAACATTCCCTGTTTTTTTTTTCCCACTGGGTTTTAAAAAAGTGAAAATGTCCTGACAATGATTTAGATGTTAAAATGTCAAGATGGATCTCAGGTCTGACTCTTTGAGCCGCAATACAATCATATCAATGCATATCTGATACTCTTGATCGACCTACTGTTCAAAACCGTTTGGGGGAAAAATATATACTAAAAGCTGGGGATTTCCCACAGGTCAGATCATTTACTTCCACTACAATCAGCAGCAGTGTCTTAAAAATCTAAAGCTTTAGCACTTTGCATTTGGTCATATGTATATGCACTTGTAGAAAGACTAATAGATTATTCACTTGAGTGTGAAAATGTTTTGAAGTGGCTCATGCACATGTCCTGCTTATGCACGACAATGAGAAAAATTTACATTTACATCATTTAGCAGACGCTGTTATCCAGAGTGACTTACATTTTTTTTTTATTTCAGTTTATACACCTGAGCAATTAAAGGCTAAGGGCCGTGCTCAGGGGCCCTGCAGTGGCAACTTGGTTTCGAACCAATGACCTTCCGATCAGTAGTCGAACACCTTTACCACTGAGCTACCACATCCCTTACTGAGCTGCCACAATCCTTATTTAGTGATTTGATTATAATTGGATAAGATTCTAAAGACATACTCAGTGTTTTAAGAAGCAGTAGCTGTTATATTTATTTTGCTTAAAGAGAGAAACCTGGTTTTTATTCCTAACAGAGTAAATATGCTAGAATATAAATGATATTTGACCAAAATGAAGTTTTTAAAGCTCTACATGGTACTACACCAAACTCTATCTCCAAACGTTTGTTCATTTCTACCTCCAGATTTTCTAATCAGCCCATTCTTTGAATGTGGAATATTTTACCATTGTTTATAAAGTCATCCCCCACAAGAGACATTTTTAAAGCCAATATGAGAACACGTTTATTCCCCAAGGCATTTGAGTGCTTGTAAAGTCTCCATCATCTGGCTGTCTCTAACATCTGTTTGTTGTTGTCTTGTTATTGTTGTTATTCTATCTTAATCTGATATTGATTTTGTTTTACCGAGCAGCACTTTGGTTGACACTTGCTGTCTTGTAAATGTACTATAGAAGTAAAGATGACTTGACATGAATCTGAGAGTATTCCTCAATCACCATCTCTCCAGGATCCTCTCTAGTGGTCTCTCATCTTTCGCTCTTTACATCAGGAGCCTATATCCAAGGTTTGATAATGTGGATACTGAACTAGTTGTGTGAATTTGATGGGATGTATGTTTAAAAAATGTAAAATTTAAAATCTTCTGATTCACGGTTACCACGATGCCGTGTATCCTTATGCAGTACGTTTCAAAAGGCCTATGCGGATAAGCTTATTTCCCGACTGACTTTTAATACCAAACCCACCTCGAGTGTTGTCTGCACCAAAAGCCCATTCATTGAACCCAGAATTATTGTTCCACTATGTTCCAGTAGCATCTAGAAAACTCCAGGCGCTTGTGTTTCTGGTTAAAGGATTACTTCTGTGTCTCCCAAACAGTATGCTGGAGGTGAAAGGTGGCATTTAACCTCCAACTGTCATCCCTCTATACATTTTGCCTCTCACTTCCTGCTCACTGTCCTTGGGCGCAAAATACACATGGTTTCTTTTCCAGGCAGGTTTGTTACAAATGCAGTCCTTTTGATTATGGTAGATACAGGACTTTTAAGATGTGTAGCTTTTTCACAACTATAGCCTAGACTTATGGTCAATTTGCTTTTGTCTCTCTTGTGTCTGATTTCATTTGTGTATCCTATAATCTTCCCCATATTGATGTGACTATCCTAATATATTTGCAAGAAAATGAATGAATATATATATATATATATATATATATATATATATATATATATATATATATATATATATATATATATATATATATATATATAAATGCTTTGGTTGCATTTGGTTCATTAGAATTTCTAGGAATAATTTTAACACATGGTTTTGTTAAACAATAATTTTGATTAAAAAAAAAAGATTAGTTCTCTTATAATTTAGGGTGAGATTAAGCTAATGAAGCCAAAACATCTTCAAAATCCTATTACACATCTTGTTATATCTTCTGTGGATACGTATAATCTCGTCGTATCACCTACGGAAACAACAACATCAGACGACATCGTGGGACCATTAAATAAAAACTGCATATACTATACTATAACTGCATATCATATACTGCATATATTTCCATATATTATCAGTGATTGTGTAGGAATGATCATTTAATTTTGGTTAATTGTGGTTTTATTTAGAACAACTAAATGACTTGCAATAAATCATCTCTTAAAAGGAAACAACAAAACTTGGGTACCTGTAACACAATGAAATGCGTTCGATGTATATTCAGAAATGATTTGTGCATACAGAGTCGAACAACAGCAACAACAGAGTTGGTCAGGTCAGTGATTATGGAAATAAAAGCTTATTTATTTCGATGCTTTAATTGCTTATTATTCACACAAATACACCTGTGAAGTCACACTTCACACGAAGTTACATCCAAACCTTGCTCACGAGTCAAGAGTTCAACTCTAGCTAAAGGCAACTTTGCCTGCGTATCTGCATCCCTGTGCATGTATAGCAGAGACACTTGAGCTCTCTTTGTTCATAAGAGGGACCCCATCGTTGGCTACGGCGCGTTTTAATTGAGTCTTGAAATCTTGCCATTTTGAAGAGGCCTCTCAGCGCCACACTGTGCAAAATTATGAGTGTGGTGTTTTGCGTCTGCATTAAATACATTTTTTAAACAAAACAAAACACACAAAAATATAATATCTTAGTACTGGGCTGCGGATTATTTGCAGACCGCCAAGGCATCTATGGGCATTTATATTTTTACTCTTAAAACAAATACTTTGCAGCAAAGATGCTAACAGGCAGCTTAAAAGCAGATATTAAAAAAACTGATTACAGAATGTATTTGATGTAGTATTATATGAACAAATATAGAATATGTTGTTGAATGATATGAAGGAATATAATTGTCAGCAACTTGCAGAGTTGAGAAAAGTCCATTTGAAAAAATGGAAAATAAATCACAATGCAAAATAAATAGTCAGTTGTCAAAACATTCTACATTAAGCAGGAGTCTCAATTGTGCTTAAAATCTCTCTCTCTCTCTCTTTCTCTCCCACCCTCCTTCCCAAGCTGCTGCTCCCCCTTTCTTTTTCTGCAACATGCCTGAAACAGAATCTGTTCTTCATTTAAGCCTCCAGGTAGAAATGAAAAAGTGCAATGTCCAACACTGGTGTGGCACAGCTCAGGAGCCTCCAGTCCCGTTTGAGTAACAGCTCTGCAATGTAAAGTGTGTCCTGCACTTTGGAACATGTGGTTTTGGTTTCAGAATGTTTTACTGCTGAACAATGTTTTTGCCTTGGAGCGCAGCTCTGCTCATAAAGACCATATTGTCCCTCCGTGCCCACACAAAGTACACACACAGACACACACACACACACACACACACACACACACACACACACACACACACACAGTATGACATCAGAAGACTGGCATAGTCTGCTCACATAAATAAGCTCTGTCATTGATAAATCAGTACATATTACTGCAACAGCTCCTGGTTTCCTTTGCTCTTGCATCCTAATTTCTAATATGTTTACGACATTGCAACTGAGCTAAGACAAATATTTCTGCAAAGCCAAACCACAATGACCAGGATTTAATGACTAGCCAGAAATTCAAGTTGAGTTTTTAAGAATGACATTGTAAGGCATCAGTGGAACAAATTTCTCAATTCACATTTCCCCTCCTTGCTTTGTAAAGTCTTTAACCCAAACTTTATGAAACTAAAAATACATGCAAAACCTGACACTGCAGTCGTTTGGCAAAAGTCTATCAAAAAAGCAGGCCAGTGCTGAGAATACCAGGAAAAATGTATCATAGGAAAATGCAACACTGGGTTATTAAGGAACAAGAAGGGCATGCATGTGGACTGGTTTGGTTCCTCTTTATGTAATAATCAAATCTTGATTTTTTTTATCCTGAGAGTAGTACAATAGAAGAGTGTTTACTCTGCAATCATGCTTCCTCACAATGCACCAGCTATCCACAGCCAGGGGGTCAAGAGGAGTACAGTTACCCAGGCATGATTTGCTGTATCCATGCATTGCATGAGCAGGAGCTCAAAATGTTGAAGTAGTAAAGAAAGCATACACTGACACTCAATGTATTCTGGGACTTGTATAATGAGACTTATGTGAGGATCCTGTTTGTGGACTTCAGCTCTGCTTTTAACACCATCATCCCATCACTCCTCCAGCCCAAATTAACCCAGCTCTCCGTGCCCTTCTGACAGACAGGCAGCAGCTAGTGCGACTGGGAAAAATCAAATCCAGCACCCGCACCATCAGCACTGGTGCCCCTCAGGGTTGTGTTCTCTGCCCACTGCTCTTCTCCCTGTACACAAATTACTGCACCTCTAATGACCCATCTGTCAAGCTCCTGAAGTTTGCAGATGACACCACACTGATCGGCCTCATGCAGGACAAGTCTGCCTACAGACTGGAGATTGAGTGGCTGGCTGTCTGGTGCAGCCTTAACAACCTGGAGCTGAACACGCTCAAGACAGAGTTGATAGTGGACTTCAGGAGAAACCCCCCTGCTCTCCCCCCACTTACCATCATGGACAGCATTGTGACAGCAGTGGAGTCATTCAGATTCCTGGGAACCACAATCTCCCAGGACCTGAAGTGGGACATTCACATAGACTCCATAGTGAAAAAAGACCAGCAGAGGTTGTACTTCCTTCACCAGCTGAGGAACTTCAACCTGCCACAGGATCTGTTAAAACAGTTCTACACTGCCATCAATAAATCCATCCTCAATTACTGTTTGGTTTCATCTCAGCTACCAAATCTGACCTCAGAACTGTTGACCTCGGACTGCTGAGCAAACCATTGGCACAACTCTCCCCACTCTCCAAGACCTGTACTTCTCCAGAGTGAGCAAAAGGGCAAAGACAATCACTCAGGACCCCTCACATCCAGCACACTCCCTCTTTGAACTGTTGCCATCTGGTCGACGCTACAGAGCCCTGAGCACCAGAACGACCAGACATAGGAACGGTTTCTTCCCTCAGGCAATCCATCCGATGAACACTTAACATACACTGAACACACAACACTATTCTTACACATAATTTAGATAAAAAAAACACATACTATGTATATTTCAATTGCACATTTCACACTTACATTTGTACTATTTGTCTATATTATATATGTCATTCTGTTACACTGTGGAGCTTCTGTCACTAAAATAATTTCCTCACATGTGAAAACATACCTGGTAATAAAGCTCTGATTCTGATTCTGATTCCTGGTCGAATGTGAAGCTTTTTTCCCCAAGTTAAATAAGAAAAATTATTAACAATTATGTTCTTCTCAAATTTTGTTTCACTTCAAATAACATTATTAAATGCATCAACATCACACTTTAAAAAGCTTGTTATGTCTGTTCATCACACCTAAAATAAAATCCATCCAAACATTAATATGACTATTTCAAATGTCCAAATCATGTCATGGCACAGATATTGTACTAACCAAGAAAAAGTATGTCAGATCTGACATTACTTGTATTATTTTCAAGATATAGTGAATATGATAATAATGTATTTATTATCAATTAAAGTGTAGTGTAATGTAATGAAGAAATGTAAGTAAGCAGTATAACTTAAAAAAATGGAATTAAAGCATTGAACATATCTAATGCAAATAAATATATTTCAAACCTGTCACATACAGGCATATTTGTTTTCTAACCTGGCTAAAATTTGACCTGTGTTCTAGAAGACATTTGCCTTCTGAAACAGGCTATTACTTATTCCACTAGAGGGCAATATAGAGCATTTATTCATTTTAACTTTAAGGGTGCAGCCTTGATGAACTAATTAAGTGCTTTCACAACTTTTATCTTTTCTGGAAATAGTTTTATTTGTCTATGGCTTCAGTGTTACATTTGTTTAAGTATAATTGTATAACATTTACAGTAGGAATACTGTATTACTGCTTTTTTGTTGGTCTACTAAAACTTAGCCCAAAATGAACGTGTCACAAAAATCTGTGAGATTATTTACACCTAGTGCCAATCACACTGTCTGCAAAAGAAATGTACATTAATATTAATATGACCTGGCCTGAGAAATACAACCAAATACGCATTAATATGAGACTGGTTTATAACTTGATTGATCAGTGAGTAAAAATCATCCACATTTATGCCTGAATACACCTTTATTACAATAATGAGCTGAGTCTCTTCAAATAAATATTAAAATGTGGATAACCACTGATTTGATTTTTGTTCAAAATTATTTAGTGTGTACTTGTGGCCAGCAGTGTAAATTAACTAAGTATATGTTTAGCTAGCTTATCATTTATCTCAAAGTATATATTTGGACATTCGAAAACAGAAGCATGTAACACCGTATATACTTTGGCACACAAGTTTTAAAAAATATTAAGTTACCTCAGATTTTTACCTCAGACAATTACCACAGTTTCTCTCGCACACATCTATAACTACCTAGGGAGAGATGCATGTGCCGATGTACAGCTGTGCAAATAATAATATGGCAATAAAACTGGTGTAATTATTATCTCTGTGGATTCATGGTGTCATTTCTGAAGTACCACCATCCACATCTCCAGCTTCCACAAAGCTCACCTGGGGTGAAATCAAATACACTGTGAATGTTGAACCTTTCTGTTTCCATGGGAGACAATAAGCTTGTTAATAAGTTGGCCGTACATGACATAAATCATATTTCTGTGTTTTTTAGGCTCTAAATCTTTCTCATTTTCTTTCTAAACCAGAATCATTGAAGCATGAATATCATCAGCCAGGTAGAGGAACAGAAGGTAGAGAGAGGAACGTAAGGAGCAGGCTTGTAGCACAAGCCCAGAAGCTGCCTGTTAGGACCAAAAAGCTCCTCAAGGAACACCTAAAAAGACCAAGGTACTGTAGTAAGGTCTGTTCAGGTAAGATCACTGGCCTGTTTTAGAATTTTCCAGAGTCTTTGTATAGAAGTGTTAGCATTTCTTTTAGAGACTTTGGAGTTAGAGACCTAAAAATGCATCACTATGTAGATGATCATTGTTTAAAATGTTTAATGCCACACAATTGATCTGATTACCATGAAGCCAAAAGCACATTTTTTACTCAAACAGTAGGTGGTTTTGTACAGCTGTATTAAACGCAGGGTCTCTGATTTTTGAAATCGAATGTCGACATTTGAAATCACCAAAACAAACACGCCCCTAACCCAAATGGGTCCCACCCCTGTATTATAGCTCCGCCCACACATACATACGTAACCCAGGCAACTAATGGAAAGAAATGTGTCTTTATCATAGCTGAAGGTTAGAACAATATGAGTGCAGATAATTCAATTCAATTCAATTCAAGTTTATTTGTATAGCGCTTTTTACAATAGACATTGTCTCAAAGCAGCTTTACAGAACATAAACATAGAGCAGAAGGTAAACATAATTAATGATAAAGGAAATAACGAATGATAAAAGAAATAAGAATTAACAGAATAAAAATTCTAGATTATTATTAGATGTATATAGTTCACAGTGTGTATGTATTTATTCCCCTATGAGCAAGTCTGAGATGACTCAGGCAGCAGTGGCAAGGAAAAACTCCCTTAAATTGGTAAAGGAAGAAACCTTGAGAGGAACCGGACTCAAGGGGGAACCCATCCTCATATGGGTGACACTGGGGGTGTGATTGTGATATACAGTCAAACAAATGTTGTATTGGTGTGAGGTTCAAGGACTTCTGATCTTCTGAGTACCACAGAGTCTAACTGGAGATGTCTCAGGATTCTTAGAGTCGGCCTCGGCTCAGTGGACGTCCAAAGGCTTCGTCCCACAGAGGACGTCGGGAGCTGGTATAGTGTCTGGATGCCTCGGGATGGGTACAAAGAGAAAAGCAGTGGAAAGGGATTAACATATCTGCCGTTCATAAAAATGCGCTGGTCTGATGTACTGGTGCATGATATTATGGGATGTATTATGTGTACGCCTGACTGAAGAGATGAGTTTTTAATCTACATTTAAACTGGGAAAGTGTGTCTGAGCCCCGAACACTATCAGGAAGACTATTCCAAAGTTTGGGAGCTGAATAAGAAAATGCTCTACCACCTTTAGTAGACTTAGATATTCTGGGAACTACCAGAAGCCCTGAGTTTTGTGATCTCAGAGAGCGTGAAGGATTGTAACGTGTTAGAAGACTAGTTAGATACATGGGAGCTAAACCATTAAGAGCCTTGTACGTAAGTAGCAGCAGTTTGTAGTCAATTCTATACCTAACAGGTAGCCAGTGTAGAGATGATAAAATTGGGGTTATATGGTCATACTTTCTTGTCCTAGTGAGAACTCTGGCAGCTGCATTTTGGACTAACTGTAACCTATTTATTAAAGATGCAGGACAACCACCTAGTAATGCATTGCAATAGTCCAGTCTAGAGGTCATGAACGCATGAACTAGCTTCTCAGCATCAGATACAGACAGGATGTTTCTCAGCTTGGCAATGTTTCTAAGGTGGAAGAAGGCTGTTTTGGTAGTATGGGCGATATGATTTTTAAAAGACAAGTTACTGTCTAATATAACACCGAGGTCTTTCACTGTCGAGCTACTTGTAATAGTACATCCCTCTAAATGGGAGTTAAGTTGTGAGAGTTTATGTGCACTGGTTTTTGGACCTATGAGTAGTATTTCAGTCTTATCGGAGTTTAACAATAGAAAGTTGCAGCTCATCCAGTCTTTTATCTCTCTAAGGCACTGAGTTAATTTGGACACTGTGGCTATTTCATCTGGTTTTGGATAACAAAAAAAAAAAAGATAAACAAACAAGCAAAAATGACACACAAGCATAATCATGTAAAGGACAACGGCATATATTAGTTCTGTGTAACAAAGCAAAACCAACGTTATTCACCTATCGAGAAGGAAAAAAGCACCTCGGCGTCTTTAGTAAAGTCGGCCGCATATTCACAGATTGGAGTTTCCCGAGTCAGTAACTCCTGAGCTAAACACTGTTACTACACAAAACACGGTTGTAGCTGCCTCTGTACATTACTACAATAGAAAAGAGGTGTTATTTGTGTAGTAACAGCGTTTAGCTCAGGAGTTATTGACTCGGGAAACTCCAATCTGTGAAAATGTGGCCAACTTCCTGCTCCTTCAGTTCTCTCCAGCGCTGGAAAGCTGATCCTATATTAACACGTCCTACTTCTTGCCTTATCGTAAGTCTTTCTTCACTTTCTTTCTTTGTTTTTATCCTCCATGTCAATGCTAAAATCCGCTGCATATTGACAAGCCCCGCCCCTTTCTGCTCATTGGCTACACGTTTGTTTTGATTTTTGTTTATTATTCGGCCCGATTCAGTTTTCTGAAGCTTTTCTCAAAAATCTTAGACACTGCCTTTAAGTTGTTAATTAAGACACTTTATGTTGAATCTGCCTAGTTTTGTTGCTGGAGAATCTGAACGACAGTCATCAGAGTCATCATTGTCACCAGTGCAAACAATTACTGATCCCTACATTTTATTCCTTTCCCAAGAACCTGTGTTCACTTCCCTTTAGTTATACTATAATGTCAAAACCAGTGTGTACTTGCAGAACAAGGTGACAAGTGTGTAGTGGAGTAGGTTTTTTTTTTTTTTCTCAAATAGTGTATTTCCTGAATGTCAACCTCTACAATATTTTTAATGTGTAATGCATGTAACGGTCATTATTTACTTTCTGTAGCTTCTTGCTGTCCCCTTCAGGTCATGATGGAGAACGACTGCTCCAAAGGCACTGAGTTTCTCATTTATTCATCTCCTGATAAAGCCTGAAACGTCATCATGGAGATAAACGTCAGGTTGTTGGGAAGCAGGCCCGTTAGTGTCACTCCAGCTCAGAGCAAGGAGGTGCATGGAGGGAGTCTTGGAGCAACAACAGAGAGCAGCGGACAAACCAGACACCACCCAAATCCACACAAGGCAAAACACAATATCCAGAGTGGCAGCTGTCTGATTGTATGTCAGGTTAAGTGCAACAACACTGGCGTTGACAAAGGGCCCACTAAGATGCCACTTTTGGGTCCCCGAGCAAGGCCCTTAACCCTCAATTACTCAGTTGTATAAATATGAAATAATGTAAGTTGCTCTGGATAAGGGTGTCTGCCCAATGCTGTAATGTAAATGTAATCATAATTGTATAAATTTTATCATCAATTCATCCAAATTGTTTGTAATGAAATAGTTTTTTTGGCTCTGCCTTTCATTGACATATCAGTTACCGACTCATCTCTACAATCTGCTTAAACAGATCAAGATCATAAGCTTCACCTTTCCTGTTAACATCATGTCAACACCGTTGTGCTTGTTGGAGATTGTTGACTAACCGAGCCTTAAGTCAGTGTAACTACATCACATAATAAATTTGGGTCCAGCGTTCGTAGTCTCCACTTATTTCCATTAATATGATGTTGGAAATGGTGATTTGGGAGATAAACAGGAAAACTGACCGTTATCCCTGAGATTTTTATTTGCCAACGAAACAGTGATGTCAAATTGGCAGACACCTAATAAGAATAACAAATAAAAGATGTTCAAAAGAATATGAACATCTACTTCAAATATTGACCTATGATAGCCTACGTTATATCCTGTATATCCTTTCTTCAGGTGGAGAAACATCTGGACCACAAGGTGATTGAGCTGGTAATTTAGCTTATGTAGGTTTTTCCTTTTGCTGCTAATGATAATTAACATGCAAATGAGTTCAGGGACTTGCAAGAGGTTGGTAGTGCTGCTTCATTTATTACGGCTTTAATTACTGTTTGCATATTAAACTATTTGATATTAATCATGCTACTTTATGTCCTGGAAAGGAGAGATAATGATTTCAAACGGATTTTGTTATTTTACCCACAATCTCATGCACTGCTTTCTTTTGTCCAAGATAAAACGGTTTCACTTAACATTTAAATTATTTTTTAAAACAATTTTCAAAGATAGCATTTCAATGACAAGCTACAAGAGCTAATAATGAATATTAGCGTTAGTTTCCTCTCCACTGGACAAACAGACATCCACAAAATCCTGAAATAATTCGACTTGGTTTTGTTCAATTAATTCTAAAGTAGAAGACATTTAAACGTAATGCTTAATTTGACTTTTTAATTAGCTTGGCTTAATTAAGCAGTTTATCTAAGTTCACCTCTTAATTAAAAAGCATATTAAATTATACAGTGCCTTAGGCATTTGTACTATTAGTCCGGTAGAGATATACATTTTATTAATGCATCTTAACATGTCATTCTCTGCATTGATTGCTTTTTCAAGTATGCGTTCCCTCTTAATAATATTCATTATGGTGAAAACATATCAGTAAAATGATCCCATCCCGAGCAGCCTGCATCTGAAGCCTGCAACGTTGTAAAAGACAATCTGAATAAAGCAGGAGAAAATTTCTGGTAGTATCAAGTTTATTTCGTTTAACGTATGGAATACAGGACATTGTGTTACATTAGTCAAAGCATGCGAAGCTATACATTATTACTGACATGGAATCTAAAGATCAATTGTTCTTCATATCATTTCACTTGCTGAACACCTGGCAACAACAACAACAACAAATAATAAGAATCAAAAAGCAGCAACTGTAAAGTGCAAAATAAGTGAAGAATTCTTCAGATCTCTTTCTTAAACACTTGGCACAATCTATAATCCAAGCTGAACAGCTATTACACACGAGGTGGAAACAGCGATGGACTGGTGATTATTATTTATACACACACACACACACACACACACACACACACACACACACACACACACAAAGTAGTAATATATTTTTTTTGTCAATCTCAGTGTAAGACAATTCGGCGAAGTGATACGTCACAAATCCCGGAAACATTTCATTCATTCGAACAAGATTAAATAGTAGTCCATAAACATAACGGCCATTTGCCCTCTCGAGGAAATTTCATGTTTTGTTAGCGCTCAGAACCTGCTAGATAAATGCAAAAATTGGTGTTTTATTTATTTATTTCTTTCTTTTGCCATTTTACTACAACTATGGAATTTGGTAAGGAAACCTTATTAGCTTAGTGTCCTTTACACACATTATGCTGTAGTTATCAGATAGCAAAACAAATAGGTTTGGAATCAGATAGTTAATGCCTGGCATAAAGTATACAAATGTTTATATTTTCTCCACTTGTAATATTTGGGGGATATTATTGTCTGGTGCCGTGCATTATGGATTTCTCCATGTGAAGAGTTTTCCCAGGCTGCCACACATTTATCTAAAGCAACGCAGACAAAATGGTGTCCTTTTTGCACATCCTCGGCGTTTGGTTACATTTCTTAACGGTCACCTAAACTACATCCACCCCGTTGAGCGGAGTTGTGACTGCAAAACTTTATTTCCATGATTCATTATGTGTTTCATTAAACAAGCTTATTCAGCGAAGATAGGGAATCATTTGCAATCTATTCTTTTCCTCCATGGCTTTTTAGCATACAGGAACCATCACTGTAAATCCCACTGGCCACATCCGAGACAAGACGACAAGGTAAACAACAACAATGCAAATAATAAATAATTAATTCAAAACACACAGAAGAAAAGAAAAAAAATCTATTTCCAAGAGAAAACAAGAAACCTTAAAAAAACAAAAAAAAAAAGGTTGCCCGTCTTTAAGGTGCGAGTTTACTATTTCAGAATCTACCGAGGCAAGTGTATATGAAATGCCAGTAGAAAACAAGGCGGTCGTTTCTGACTTCCGATTGACTTGGTAATTATTAAATCTTCCTCATCTCTTCTGTAAAAGCATGGCTTAAAGATCTCATTATATGCATAAGGAGAACGCACAGAATCGACCGAAAGGGGGAGTAAATTTGGCCGTGCTTTGCAGCACACTTTTAGGTAGCAGTAGAAGTGAAGAGTGTTGGACTTGGTCACGTTGTTAAATAAATACGCCGGTGTTCCTTTATCGGCTCTGATGAAGGTACTGTTGGGTGAACATGTTCAGCTCACTGTCCAACCAGCCGGCTTTGTTCCTACAAAGAAGACGTATGTGATTAACGTTTTGTTTTTTTTGTTTTTTTTAAATGTAAGACTCTCTTTGTATGGAAGAGTATAAAGATCAGGTGGTTACCTGAGCAGCTTGGCTTTGCTCTGTAAAGTGTCCAGCTGTTCGATCTTGCGGTTCATGTCCTGAATGTCTTCCTCCAGCTGCTGTCGTGTAACATCGACCTGCTGGCACAGCTGGTTGAAGGTGCCTGCCAGTTCTCTGCAATAGACACATAAATATTAGTTTCTTTTCCTGGAAATGACTTTAGTAGAGCACTGCATCATTTTACAATACAATGAAGACATCAAGGAACAAGAAATCCTCCATTGCCGTCATTCTGATGTAGTGTAAAGGTTTGTCCACTAGAGGGAGCGATGACAGACTACCGCGAATTGCCCATTTATTACACTCAAGCTTAAGTATCAGCGTTAATAATTATTTACTGAACAAGCTCTCGAGATCTGAGAAATGGAGCGATGGAAGACTTTCTACAATCATATGGAGGCAAATAGAAGAGGCATCTTCAGATTTAAGTGTGTTTTGTTTTACTGAAACCTAAAACTGACTAAACATGGCTGATGACTAATGAGCAAGAGACTAAATTCTCGGTCTGTAAAGAGTATTCTAACCGTTAGACATAAAGACATAAGTAATAAGCACAGCCCAAATGTAATTATAGAAACAAGAAACATATTTTACATGTAGTGTGTAATTAATAAATAAATAAATAAATATATCGTTTGAGATACTGAGGACGTGGGCAAGGACATTAGGTAGGACAGTTCACTTTGACGGTCTAATCTTCACTTTCAGTTGCTTCCATATACCTTTGTTTAACATCATTTTAAACATTTCTACACTTTCTCTCTGTTGATGTTATTTAATAATTCTGGAGATACGTTATGTGACGGATGTGTATCGGTTGAAACAAACGGAAACACAAATCTGTACTGTTTGTGTATGATGTCCAATGTTTCCATTCCAATCCAAAACTAAACACTTTCCATAGTCAGTGTTTTTTCCCCCTGGTACTTCCCTTTGAGACACATCATGGAATCCAGCTGAACTGAAACTTACTGCTGGACTTGGTGGCTGCAGTTGGAGCCGGTGTAGCTGACGATGAGCTGCAGCTTCTCACTGGCGTAGTCCACAAACTGCCTCTTGAAGGCTCGTTCTTTCGCCTTAGTGGTCCATGTGAGCCTCTCATACACATAAAGAAGGCCATAGAGCCCCACCGACAGAGCAATGAGCCTCCACCCAACAGCCTTCCAGATCTGACACACACACGCACACACACGAAGCACAGAGGTTTTAAATTTCATGTCTACACACATCCCGTATAAAAACAACTAAATGTTTAGATGAACAACAGATATCATACCACTCCTCCAACGACTATGATGCCCATGGACGTCCGGGACGTAAGAGAAGCAAGTCCTGTCACCATAGAGACCATGAGCTCTTCTTGGGTCACGGAGCCTTGAGGGAAGGGGGGCATAGCGTTACCAACAGGAGTGATTGCCAAAGGCCTGGGAACCTGCAGAAACACAAACACATTTGGCAGGCATTTACCTAAAGAGCTACACAGCAAAAAAAAACCTGACATCAGACTTCATTACTTCACAGTACAGAAGTCTCACTTAAAATGAATTCACAATCTTATTAAAACTTGACCCTCATATGGTGTATTTCATTTTCATAATCGTTGTATATCAGGCTATGGGCATGATAAATATTATAATGAGTTAATGATTAATAGAAGGGAGGAATGCATCGATCAGATCTCTTGACTTCTCTAGGAATGCACACGGTTCTGATTCTTATCTTTAGACCAATCTCAGTTCTCTTATACACAGTTTCTATGAGATGCATTTCAGAGCTACACTCACACGCTTACGTTCAGCTAAAGCTCGGTCTACAGCAAAACTAAGCACCATCGTACAGTATGAAGCCATCGATTACCTGGTCGTTGTAGCCCATAAGGGCACGGCGGGTGTTCTTAGGACCAAGAAAGCGATTGACCAGCATGGTCCAGCCCAAGGAGAAGTGGAAGCCGATGTCCTCCTGAAAGTCACTGCACAACTTGTCACAGTTGAGGTCGTAGCAGAGACTGAAACACTGTCTGGGTGCCACCATCTTATCCACTTGCTCCCTTATCGAGGTGGGCAGCAAAGGCTTCAGGCCATCTGTAGTACAGTGAAGGTGTTTATATGACTGAACTGGAATTAAACTGTGCAGTACTATTGCGAGTAAGCCGGACATTAAAATCCAATGCAAACCAAGATTCTAGTTTTTCCTGCAATACTGACCGATCATTTCAGTTTTTGTGCTGTGCAGTGCTACACTGATGGCGTTGGAACACCTCTCAGACATATTCCTACCCAGACCCTCTTCTATATGCTTGTGAAGCTCCTGCAAACCAAAAACACACAGATTACAAGCACCGACTTGTCAAGGTATCCTGTTTGCCGACACAGGACTAAATAGGGGTCGGGAAAGCTGTGGACTTTCCGTTCAGCAGGTCTTGGTAAGAATAATAAACTGTAAAAGTGAAAGCAAAAGAAATACACAAACAGTATAACAGAGAACAGATGAGCTAGAATGCTAGATCTACTGCACTCACGTTCTTGTAGACTTTTATAACCACTTGTGATGGATGGAAGTCCATGTGAAATTCATCTACCAGCACATTCAGTCTCCTGATCTCCTCAGCCATTGCATTTGACACCTGAAACACAGCACAAAGTAAAAAATATGACTACAGCTACCATCTCAGAGGAAGGCAACACAATACAAGTAAAACTGTTGTGTGAGAGAGAGAGAGAGAGACTGTAGACTACAATCTGTTTTACCTTGTTTATCTTGTCCAGTTTTTACCCTACACCCATAAACCTATTGACCTGCAATGACAATAAAACTATATCTATCTATCTATCTATGCTAAAAAATAATAAACCTAACACCACAATATTAGTTATAATATTGTTAATATGTAATATAGCTAATAGAAACAATCATTGACTATTTGGCCTGGTCTAATACAAGTTAATAATTTTTTTTATTCATGCTTCTAGTTGTTTAAACACCACAAATTATTTATTAGTTTATATTATGATCTTGCTCTTTGGTTTCTATCTGTAATTGATTTTTTTTTTCTCTAAACACAGAGCTCTATAATCAAGCTACTCACATTTTATTTTAATCTCTTTATTTTCATTTTTATATTAAATTTCTACATTTTTCATATTTCTAAGTAATAATTATTCACCATTTTCTACCCGACGGTTCCCTTTTCTCACCACTAGATGGCAGACAAACTCAAAATCCACAAAAAATGCTGCAATTGGGAAAAGCTGGATTAAAATCAGCTCCAACAGGAGAACGTGTTAAAATATGTGTAGTAAAGATTACCCTAAACCCTAAACGTTTTAACACTGCAAGTGTTTCTGGAATGTAGGCATTGAGACACATGGTAATTACACGTAGCTCTACGTTACCTGTTTTTCCACCTCCTCTGTGATCTTCTTGATCTTATTCTTGCAGTCCTGGGTGAGCAGGTCCAGCTGCTTATCGATGAACTCCAGCCGGTCCTCCCGCTCCTCTTTAGTTTCCATGCAGTGGATCCTGAATCATCAGTAGACATAACTTATTTTACAGGACAGGATTTACATCAATTTTATAGCTAATGTTGGCATTGATACGCATAAAAACTATTTTAAGCGTCTTCTTATTTACACACACACACTCAGACCAATGCAAACTCTGATACGAGATCGGCTACATATCAGACACTCTGTTAAACTAATCTAAAAGGCTAATCTAAAAGGCTTATTGGTCCATCTCCATCATGTAGGACAACTTGTACAGAGTTACAGTGCCGGTGTCTTCTAGATCACAGATAACACCAGTCACTTTACTAATGATCCTGGACATTGTAAATATTCGGTTACTCTTGTTTACTCTTAAGTTACGTCTGATTTGAAAGCCTGCTCTGATGGCGGAATCGTATAACCGCTTGCAGCCATAGAGTGTTTAATTTCACACCTCTGCTCTTGGGCTGCCACGTGCACAGAGTCCATGATGAGTCGCAGTGCTTCTGATATCTGCTTGGCCCGAACGGTGTGCTGCTCAAACTTGGTCTTCACCGCCGACTGGGAGATGCACTCCTACGATCACACAAACCAAAGCTTTTCAGACTGTTGTCTCAACGAATAAATAAATTCTCCATTGAAATTGTTACTTTAGAGCAATGGTCCCCAACCCCTGGGCCGTGGTCCAAATGGTACCGGGCCGCCCAAGGAACATTAAATTGTTTCCATTTTATTTACTGTGGTGTATTTTTCTCGGGTTTGTGCGACTTTCCATGGACGAGAGGTTAACCGGGAGCTGAGTGACGTCACCTAAAGCCGCACTAATAATATCATGATATCGGGCCGGGTTTAGGTGACGTCTGGAGCTGAGCGGCTGCAAGCGGCAGTGGCGTTGTAGCTTTGGTGGAGAGAAGGTGTGTATCGCTCTTCTCTCTGTTCACCGGTACTTTGTCATGTTTAACAGTTCTTGGTGTACGTGTATATTGTGTTTGCTCAAATTTAACCCACAAATTAGCAAAAATGTGCACGAAACAGACGTCATTAGAAAGTTAGAAACTCTGCCGGTGTTCTGGATTAAAGTCATGGCGGAATACCCTGAGATTGTCACCACAGCACTTAAATCCCTATTGCCATTTCCGACATGCTATCTGTGTGAAGCGGGGTTTTCTGCAGTGACAGCAACCAAAACAACAGAATAAACTGGACATAAGCAACACACTTCGGATGTCATTGTCTCCTGTTACCCCAGATGGAACCGTCTCGTTGCAAAGAAACAAGCTCAGGGTTCTCAATGATTTAGCGTTGTAGTGAGTTAAAAAGGCATGTTTAAATAGAATTAAATTAATATTTTTAATTTTAATTTAATTGTATAACCGCCACCCCCCAACCCCCACCGGTCCGCTGTGAAAAAAAGGTTGGGGACCACTGCATTAGGGCATCAAATGCCTGAAGCCTACTTCAAATCGCCGCTCGAAATTCTGAAACTCGAACATTCGCGCTTGAAATCCTTCAGCCAGGGCACCTCCTGCATTGCAGTAAAAGGACATAAGAATCGATGTGTTGTGGACACTTATTTAACTTCATATTCTTTATGTACATGTTATCTGTGATCTCTAGTGCTCTATATATTGTAGAGGCCACGTAGAGATACGGAAAGGTTTGGCTTACCTGCTTCAGGCATGCCCTGGGCCTTCTGCACACGTGCCTGCAGAACCTCTTTAGCAGAAACAAAGAAGATTCGGTCGCCGGCCTGCGCTCGGTCCACAACTCCCAGTTCTTCTACCAGGAAACTGCTGCAGCGATCCATGTGCTGGCGGCGAACCTGAAACACACGACAAGCTTCACGCTCACATACTGCTTATGTCATTGTG